>NC_031771.1:60209106-60218341 GCF_001522545.3 Parus major
GCCCCGCTTGTTCTTCCGGCGCTTCGCTCCGCGCTTGGCGTCGGCCGGACTCATGGTGCTGACACCCGGGCACGGGAGGAGGGAGCGCCGGGGAGGAGGAGGAGGAGGTGGGGGGAAGGGGCGCGGGGTCGCGCCAGGCGCCCGGGGGTGGCGAGGCCGGGCAGGGCCGGGAAGGTCCGGGGCTCCCCGGGCGGCGCGGGCGAAGCGGGGCTGTCACGGCCACGGGGACTCGCTCGGCCCCGGCGCCGCTGGGCAGAGTTACCGTCCAATATGGCGGACACAAGGGGAAAGTGATCCCCCTTTACGTTGGGGGGCTCCCCCTCGGCGCTGACGGGAACCCGCCGCGCGCAGCACGCTGGGAGGCGTAGTTCTGAGCCTCGCCATAACCTACCACCGGTACCGATAGCGCACTACAGCTCCCAGCGTGCATCGCGACCCCCGCCTGGGCTCGGCGGATGAGCTCATCCGTCCCCGCGGAGGCTGCTGGGAGTTGTAGTCCTCCGGTGTGCCGTTAGCCGCGCCGGCCAGCGTTGCCACCCCGGTCAAGGGACTACAGTCCCGCCCAATAGCCACGTGACGCCTTAAAGGGGCCGCAGCGCTCAGGGACAAGGCTTGAGGGGATATTTTAAGCAAAGCTCCGCGTTATGGGCCGCCGCCCGCCCGCCCGCTGTGCCCACATAGCGTAGGGCTCTTTTGGCATACTGTCTCTGTGCAGCCATCCCTCAGAACCAGACAGACACCGCCGCCCACAAATCTCATGCAAGGCAGGCTGAAATTGGAGGCTACACCACGCACATTGGGGCTGAGGGCACTGCTGTGCCCCGAAGTGCCGCGAGGCCACTGCAGGAGTCACCATCCCTGGAATGTGTTCAATAAAATGTGTCGATGTCGTGCTTCATGATGGTTTAGTTGCTTGCCACATGGTCTAGTGGTGGGCTTGGCAGTGCAGGGTTAGTGGTTGGACTCACTGGTCTCAGGTGTCTTTAGAAACCTGAAAGATTCCATGATTCCATGTTGTTCCTCACAGCGCACAGTCATACGCAGGCCCAGGAAAGGTGAAATGTTGTAGCTCTGTGCTTTGATGTGTCTGGGTGGTGTGATGCAAAAATTATAGATGTGAGTACATTAAAACTGGTGATAACTTCATAAGATCATGGAATCCATTAGGTTGGAAAAGGCCTCTGCAATCGAGTCCAAACCTACGACCCAACACCACCATGTCAATTAGACCATGGCACTGAGTGCCACGTGCAGTCTTTCCTTAAAACCTCCAGGGATGTGACTCCACCACCCCCTGAGCAGCCCATTCCAATTTCTAATCACCCTTTCTGTGAAGAAACTCATCTTAATGTCCAACCTAAACCTCCCCTGGCTCAGCTTGCAACTCTAACCTCTTACCCTGTCATTTTCCTAGCAGAGGCCAACCCCCACCTGGCTACAACCTCCTTCCCTGTAGCAGGGATCGATAAGGCCACCCCTGAGCCTCCTTTCCTCCAGGTTGAACATCCCCAGCTTCCTCAGCTGCTCCTCATCAGAGCTGTGCTCCAGACCCTCCACCAGCTCCATCACCCTTCTCTGGATGCAATGAAATGCTTTAAATTTGGGTGGTGTAATGCAACAATCATAGGTGTGAGCACACCTGGTCATTGCTTAGGGCAGTCTAAAATCTCTTTTTCAGCTTAAAATTGTGAAGGCATTGAATGGTTGTGATGGTGGGTCAGAGGATAGTTCAGGAGCACTGGCATATTTGCGTTTCATTCACCAATGACCATACATTCTTAAAAGATTGTGGGAAAGACAGCCTCAGGAGTTTTGGGAGAGCAATGGAAGAAGGCACTAATTTCAGCATGTCCTGATGAGTGCTTGGCAGTGCCAGGAGAAGCTGCCATTCACACTGAAGCTGTTCCAGGCTTAGCTTGCCTCAGTACACACAGAGGAGCTTTGCTTTTACACGCAGACAGCTGTGAAACCAGGAGAACATGTTTGTTCATTCTGTGGTCTACCAAATGGAAAGGGGATTTTGGGACAAAGCCCTGGTCTTCATAAGTGCATTCAGGGCTCAGCACACACAGCCCTGCAGAAACAGCAAATAGCAGTGGCAAGGTAGCTGTGTACCTGTAAGTGTACACAGCCTTTTGCCACAAACAAATAAATTCCAGACCCTGAAGTACAAATTTGAAGTTGACTTATCTTTGTAATATATGGCATTATTTTCAGAGCATACATCTTTCACTTGAAATGGTGACACAGTCTTATATAGGGCTGTCTTTATCTTCCTTTCCAAATTATATTTTCACTCGAACCCTCTTCATTTAACACTGTGCTTCTGAAATAAAGATTACAGCTCTGTCAGTCTCTCTATCCCCTATGTATTACAGATAAAAAGCATTATTATGAGAAACTACTATAGTAAAATCACTCAACCATACAGGAGCTAAAGTAATGCTATTTAGTCTGACATCACAGTATTTAATTCTGATTATCTTATTCCAGAAACAAATGTTTTCCTTTTACACTTCAGAAAATAAGAGATATCCTGATGTTGTGGGTTTTTTAATCCAGCTTTCAATATTAAAATTCACAGTGCAGGACAACAAGTTTTTATAAACTGTGCAGGTCAGGGTCTTTTTTAAAACCTGCAGTTAAATACTCAGGAAAATGAAATACTCGTGCGGATTTGCACTGAACTTAGCTACCACACCTTGTTTTTAACTTACAATTAGCTGCTGAGCCAGTAGGTTGTTTTAGAAATGAACTTGCTACTTTGATGGTGGATTTGAATGTTTGTATGAACCGGAACAAAAGGCAGAGGAAATTAATTTGACTGCTGTGGAGACCTATGACTATGTTTCTTGTCCTTACTTGAATTAAATTACTTATAACATTCCACCTCATCCCTAGGAAAATAAACTCAATCATTTGAACAAACTAACTTTAATTTACCTCATTGTTAATCTAAAGCATGGCATGCCATTTCAGAACCCTTTTAGGAGAAAACTTATTTATACTCTGAAAATTTTTCACATTTTCCAGGAATGACATATATAAAAACTTACTGCATAAACAGTGCAGATCACTGGAGGGCTTTCCCATGCTCTTCCTTTGAACCAACCCAGTTTCAGCAGCATTGTAATTTTCCCTGTGAGCCATTAAGTCGATAAAAGGCTGAATAGAGAGCTCAGGTCACAGTTACCTTT
This sequence comes from Parus major, assembly GCF_001522545.3. Taxonomy (NCBI): domain Eukaryota; kingdom Metazoa; phylum Chordata; class Aves; order Passeriformes; family Paridae; genus Parus; species Parus major. The sequence goes on from NC_031771.1 coordinate 60,212,304, forward strand.
GAGTTCTGCCTTCAGGATGTCCAGGTGGCTGGAAAAACTCAATATGGTTTTACCACCTCACTGGAATATTTGTACTGGTCTTCTGTTGCACACAGAATGAGGTAAGGAATCTATACACTGAACTGCTGTTATAACCTCAAGTAAAAACTAAGAGACCTGTTAGTCATTACTGTTTCTGAAATAATAGTCTCTGCCAAGGAGGTTAAAATTTATGGTTTCTTTAGTTTCAAGGGGTTCTTAATTATGCATTTAGTTCCCAGGGTTGCAGGTGCTACTTGATGACATTGGTAATAGACTGAATTCAAAGGAGCAACTCCCACACAAGGCAGTGCCTTGAGGAGTCTAAAGCACATCCAGATTTTTTAGGAATCTTCTGGCCTGAGCTGCACCAGCTGTGATGCTTCCAGTTAATTTCTGGCAAGTTGGAGTCCCCAGTAAGGATAAGGGCAGTTGACTTGGAGGTGTCCCTTAGCTCCTCAAAGACTTATTCATTAGCATCATTATCCTGCCTGTAGGTCTACAGGCAACTCCCATGATGACATTCATGTTATTTAATTGTAATCCAGAGGCTCTCAACTGTGCCATCGCCAACTGTGAGCTCCATACATTCTAACCCTTTTGTTCCATACAGTGCCACCCCTCTGCATCTTCTTCCCTGCCTATCCCTCCTCAAGAGCCTAGAAGCATCCACCAGATCCTGTGCTACAATTCTTTTCCTCCTCTGGGACAGGTGCATCGCATCAGTGGTCAGTAGACCAGGTGTTGTGTAGATCATCTCATGATCAACAAACTCAAAATTTTTCCAATTACACCAGTCTGGGAACCACGTATTGACCTGATGAATCTGCCTTCCTTGTAACTGGAAAGATCAAAGAAATCAGTACCTATGCTCCCTATCCTTCTGCCAATTGTTCCAGGGCCCTGAAATCTCTTTTGATTGACCTCATACTTCACTTTGTTATTTCATTGCTGCCAGCTCAAACAACCAATAGCAGATTGTAATCAGACAGCCTTACTAGGCTGCAGAATTTTCTAGTAATGTCCCTTGCCCAAGCCCCTGGGAGACATTAGAATTCTGTATGAGTTGGGTTCAGTCTGGACAACTTCATCAACTCACACTAATGTGGGAGTCTTTGCTGTCCAAAAAGCTGCCATTTTAATAGAAGTTCATTTTTCTCTACGGGAGAGTGAACATGCAGATATGTAGGTGTAGGGAAGGATGAATTTGAACATAAGTGTGCAGCATCACAGCATATATGTACACTGACTGCCTTTTAATCAGCTTACCTCCAGTTCTCACATCCAATTCCAGAGTATCTGAGCTCCTTCCACGTACGATGGATACTCACAGCAGGTTCCTGGATGGCCATGGAGTCTAGGCACTCCCTCCTTTTCAAAGAAAATAATGCTCTCAGAGTGAGGTTATCAATTTATTGGCTTTGGCTGAGAGAGTTTCTGGTTGCTTAGTGGGACTAAACTGAAGAATAATGAAAGCAGCATCATTCTTCTAGCAAGGCTGTCTGTAAATCAAAAGACTGCAGGTTTTCCTTTAGATGGTCAAAATTAGTTTCACCCAATCTCCTCTGGAATTTGTTTCACAGCCAGATACCTCAGCTGAGAAGACTTTATCTAATGCTGAAGAGGTTTAGAGCAAAATAAAAGGAATCTCACATGCTGAATAATAAAACTTCATTTCAGGAGGTTTATGAACCCTTTAACTTTATGGTTCTTGGGGTTTTTTCCTAGACAACCTTCACTGGTCCTTAAACTATGTGTTTTTTGAAGTCATAAGCACAGAAGTCTTGCAGAAAGTCAGACTTAGTTTCAGGGCATCCACCATGAAAACAGTATCCCAGGGGAACCCTGACTTGGTGCTTGCTGTAGCTGGGAAGATGTGTGATTCCTGCCTTTTTGTTCCCAGTGCCTGTGCTGAAAGGCTCCTGAGTTGAGCTGAACTTATAAACAATAAATGCAGAAGCACAAAAGCAAGAAAATAATTTTTTTCCTTCCAAATAGCAGTAAAAAACTGAATGAAGGTCATTTCTTACAATGTGAATGCTAGAACACACATCTCTACTGAACTGATCTTAATTCAGCAACTTTTTTCCAAACATTCCTTTGATTCTCAATTTTTCCCCATTTAGAGTAGACTCTTTCAGCCTATTCTGAAGAATGCCTTTTGAAACATAACCTGTGTTGTATAAAGAATTACCTAATTCTGGCCACTGAAATACAGGTTATGTCATGTAACGTTGCTTCTGTGCCAGCTGGCATTTCACATAATGAAATTGCCTTTTCTGCATTAAAAAGCAACGTTTCTGTCCCCTTATTGCCCTTGTGAAACAAAGAAACATTTTGTACATCAGTACTGAGACAGCAGGCAAGACTTTACTGGTTCCAGTTTTTCCTAACTAGAGACAGAGGTTGTCCCTGTGTGAGGGAAAGGCTGTGTCTGCAGGTTACTGGCACACAACTGGAAAATGTCCTCCTACCAGCAATTCCAGCAGCAGTTCAAAATGAAACAGAGCAGCTCGGACAAGTCTGCCCTCAGATGCTTTCAAACCCTTGAAATAAAGCATACAGGGAATGATGTTTAGTCTCTCAGCTAGAATTTGGGAAGAAAATCCAATTTCCACCTTCCAGAATAGGTGTTAACCTACACATTCAGAGCTTTGATGGTGTGCTGGGGGAGTGAAGAGGATATTTTCATAGTGTGATTTTCTCTATTCACAGAGTCCCTGCGCAGGAAGAAAATACAGCAGCAGTTTCCCTACTCACAGTTTCCAGTCCTGCCTGCCCAGCCAGCTCCCTGCCTTCAGGAGCCCAGGCTCTCCCCTCCCTCTGAGAGCCACAATCACCAGGGATGTTCAATTTCCCTGCCTTTTCCTCTCATCGTTGTTGTCATTAATCCTTAAAATGAAGCATTGTCAGCCATTCACTGAGCTGAGCGGTTTGGGTTGGTTCTGTGTGTCAGGTTCAAATGATTCTAGGAGTCTTCCTCCTGTTTCCAGTGGGCTCTTTTGACCCTTTATTTCACCTTTTAAAATATGCCAAATCCATCCATCAGTTTTAATCCAGAGTATGACAGCTGAAAGACCAGAACCTGCTTCCTGGCAGCTGTTAGCACCTACAAGCACATGTCCAGTTTCTTTGTGAATTTTACCAACAGAAACATATTCTGCTTTTGCACTCTTTATAACTGGAACTTTTTAACATTATCAAAATGAACAATGCAAGTTATGAATCTTTCTTATTGTTTATCTTTCTACTTTGGCTTTTAAATTTGTGATCATGAGGGGAAAAGAGTATCCTGTTGCTCTCTGTCAGCTGTTTCTTCAATAATTTATTTTTTCCTGTTGCTGAATTGTCATTTTATTAGCAGATCTCTTTATAACATGAAGAGACAGAGCTCATGGATTACCCAGGTTTCCTCCCTATGTCTAAGAAACCCAACAGAGAAAATGGATAAAAATTTCCTGTTTGCCTCTGTTCATCCCAGAGCAATCAAGTTCATTAATTTTAATTGACATTTGTGAAGTAGTTAAACCCAGAGTAACAGTGAGGGTGTTTATGGGTTCGCGTCATCTTTCTTGGATGTCAGGAGAGAGAAAGTCCTAGGTAGGAACATTCCATGCCAGCAAGATCCTAGGGAATTAACTGCAGTCTCAATCAGCATCTTTTGTCCATTCTGATGCAACAAGGTGGAGAACTGGGCCTTAGGATGCTGTAGGTGTAGGTTTTAAGCCTGGACAAACCAAGTTTAACCAACCACCTTCAACATAATCCTTAAAATTTCACTTATTATTGGGTTGCCCCCAATCAGTTTCTGGTTGACAATGTTTTCCAGAAGATGTCTGGCCCCAGCCTTAAAAAAAACAAGTGACAGGGGGCATGTGGTCACATGGCACTGTTTATTATGGCACTGGTTTTTATGGTGCCCTGCTCAAACAGAGTAGCAGGAATTCAGATGAAGCCAATAATCCTGTGTTTCCTGTTCTTGACCTTTGCCTCTCTTCCCCAGCTCTTCTGCAATGTGGCAGTCCCTATTTCTGAGCAGAGTCTGAGACAGAAGAGATCCATCTAAAGCCTCTAGCTCCTAGGAATGGAGTCAAACCCCCATGAGTCTGTCATCTTTGCACCCTAAGCTGTGATGCAGACACTGACCACCAAACCATGATGCTTCAGCTACGTAACACAGTGGAGGACACAGCAGCAAAACTAAGCTTTGCTGCTTTTACATTTGACACGAGGTTAACCTGGTTCACAAAATGCCACACAATGGACAGATCCCATGTTTGGAGCGGGGGTTTTGGCTGCAAAAGAAAATACAAGTTTCAACACTGAAACCCAGAATAAGCTAAGAAAGTAATTTCTACAGACTGTTTATAGCTGTAGTGTGCAAAGGAAACCAAACCAATGCTACCACCTTGTCTCAGTGATGCGATTAAAAATTTTTTAATCCACCAATCACTTTCAGTCCCATTTGATAGAGGCAGCAATCCCACAGGTATGTCATTCTGTGAGTTTTGGGCAGATAATATCTTTCACATCCCAGGGTAGTCCCACCAAGGGAAAAACACTTCCAGTCTCTTATCTGTAAAGGGAGGCAAGAACTCACTGGCCAATCAGCCCATGTCAGCACAGCATAAAAGATGCTGCCTCTTGCCTGGCCAGGCCGAGAGGAAGTGAGAGAGCTGGGAAAGGTTGGGGAAGGACTGTGAAGACATAGAGTCCAAAGCCATGGGAAACTTCATTTCCATCATTCATAGAGCAGCCTATTTCCATGGAAACTGAGATTTGGAGGTGGCCTCACCAAGATGTCTCCAGGCCCGGGGTGTTAGGGGCTGGTTTTGACCCAGGATCAAAGATACCAAAACCAGCTGTGAAATTCCAGTCCAGACCAAATTCCTTACCACAATAAGCATCTGTACTTCAATTTAAATATTTGATGAGATTATTGCAACTGACAGGGCCTGCCCCTGCGCTGATGAATCACTTTCATCTTGTCTCCTAAAGTCCAAACCTGGTCTTTTAATCCTCAGAAAATTAACAGTTAATATAATGATGATGTGTTCCAAAAAGATGCCAAGCACCAGAAATCTCACAGCAGCAAGTATAAATACGTCTGGGTTTCAGCTGCAGGTCCTTTAAGAGTTACCTGTTATTCTAACCAATTCACATCATTTGCACAGTGGGGCTTTTTGCTGGATTGATAAGCAGTTCTCTGTAAACAACCATTTCATGCTATTTATATGAATACCGGGTGCCGTAATTCTCAGCTTCTCTTATCCCTACAAGAGAAATTATTCAAGGAAATTCCCCAAAGGGCAAGTCACATTTGGATAAGGCTGGCATCACTCCAAGAATGTGAGATTGCTAGAGAAAGGGAATTTACTTGAGGAAGAATGAGAATATAGCATTATTTACCAGCTAAGAGCTGTTCCTGCAGGGAGCGGAACATCATCTGCCTTGGTATCAGAGGAGACTGAGGCTGTTCCACATCTCAGCCCCTGATTTAATAAACACTGACATGTTTGCACAGTATGTGCTTGCAAGAGGCATTTCTGTAAGTGCAAGGAGGCAGTTTGTGCATTAGCAAGGCTGGCAGAGGCATTTTCTGTGCCACTTCAGCATCAGAGTTGTCAAGTGCACTATCAAAAGCTTAGCAGAAATGGGCTTGTTAATGTACACTGTTTCAGGGCACAAACCATTAGCAGAAGGCAAGAGTTGCTGGGTTTGGGGGCTTTTGCGAGATTATCTATTGATCTATTTATTTATTTATTTTGAAGTAGTAGAAATTGCATGTGAACTGATTTGTACATGAAAGAAAAAGGAACATTTAGCACACATATTTGAGCATACCATTATTTTTATTCTCAGAGATAAACCAGGACTTTTAAAGCATCCACTTTCAGAGAGTGGCTCATACTATCAATCATGTGCCATTTGGTTATGAAAAGGATAAAACAAGGAAAGATCAGGCATGCAAACATTACGCCTCACACAGACCTACCAGTCAGCATCCCTCCCTCCCTCCC
>NC_031771.1:60557824-60723473 GCF_001522545.3 Parus major
AAAAAAAAAAAAAAAAAAAGAAAAAAGCTATAAACACTTTTAGGGAAGTGATTTTAGCAAGTGTAGTCTATATTTCCTGTAAGAGATTTTGTATTATATTTTCCTAAATGTTCTCATTTACTTGTATAAGGAGGGGAATGGTACAGACCCAGACCAGAGTCTCAGGGACTCTTCACCTTTGTCATATTGTGCCTTGGTGACCATTTATGTATGCCTCTCCTTTTCATTGTTTAAAGGACGACTAAGCTTTGTTTCAAGACCCTCTGTTCAAATGGTCAGTTGTCCACCTTCTTACGGATGAAGCAGAGAGGTGTATTTATATCTTCACCCTCTCACAACTGATTCAGTGTGGCTTTAAGTAAAATCATGAAATTAGGATTTGGTGCGAGGGTTAATTGTCTTTGTATGAGCCCTCCCTTGGATTCTTCAGCACCCTAATCTATTTTTTGTTAGCTTATAAAGTCAGGGTCTCTGTGAGACCAGCACTCAGTGGCTTGGGAAACACAAATGTGTACTGTGTAAGGCTATGGGATGTCCAAGTGTGGTGCCATTTTTAGCATTCGGATACAAGACCTCATGACAGACTGACCATAATGATCAAAAGCAAAGGTTCAGTTGTTCTTTCAACATCTGACATATGTGTCCTCCCTTTGGCTCTTACAACACGGAGTAGAAATATGAATACATTTTGTGGCAGCTTACAGATCCTTGTTTGCACTCTCGCTTACTGCTTGGAACTTGCCAACAAGGAAACGTATACATTTAATTTACATAACCTAACGGATGGCCACCCCTACTTTGGCTCTGGGGAGGGGCCTAAGGTTATCAACTCTGGCAGCTGAATAAGAAAACAATTAACCTTTTCTGTGATGCAGGTTTTGGTATTACGTTCTATACACCTTGCATATTACTAAAATCCTCATTGTTGGGGAAAGCACACAGCAATATACTCATTGTGTGTAGCTGACAAGCAGCAGAAATTACTAGCTCCTTTGGTGCATATGTAACTAATTTCCAAATCATGGAAAAAAAAAATAAGAGTTTACTTTAACACACGACTGTTAACAGGAAAAAAAAAAAAAAGAGGCTAGTATATTGTTGCTGTTCATTTATTATATAATGAACACATTCATGGATTGTAAAGTGTTTCCTTTCATGACAAGCAGCTCTTGCACAGAACCTCCTAATGAAAAGAGATTTGAAACTTACAGAAGGAAAAAACGAGACTTTAAATTGAATATTATTGTACCTTAGGTCAACCTGAAATTTTCCTTTTAAAGATGAATGTGCTAACTTAATGAGTTCTTCCACGCTGGGTATCCATGGCTTTGTAGATCTTATATTTTCAATAAAAATTACTCGAATAATCTTGAGTGGAAATGAAAAGGGTTTATTTGTTTTTACTTTTTCAGTTATTACAGCTGGGAGCTATTACACTGGTAAAGAAAAATGACACCATACTGCCTGTGTCATTCTCCCTCAAGCACAGCCCAATTTAAGGTGGAATTTTCAGGCACAGCCCCCGGACAGCAGCAGCCCCTTTAGAGGCAATGGCACAGCAGTACCCAGGGTCAGGTTTGGGGCTGGGCTGTCCCCCCCAGCAGAGCTGCAGTCCCATGGGGACAGTCGGGGCTCTGACATTCCTTCAGGTTCTGCTGCTGAGCAGCCAGTGCAGCACTGCCTGTGGCCACAGCACCTTGGGATGCAAGCAGTGTTATTTTTATTACTTTTTCTCAGCTGGACACTTGTGTGTGTGCCCCGTGCGTGTGCACCAGTGTCTTTGTGCCCACAGCGGGACTGCAAAAAACCAAACTGTTTGCTGCAAGATTAAATCCTGCCACCACCTTGGCAGCTCCGCTGTTGTCATGACCACACTTTTAGCAGGCGAGGAGGTGCTACTGCTCAGTTCATCCATTTCCTCTGCAGTTGCCACATCGGAAAAGGAGCAGGGACAAGATTACAGGGCTGCTAGGTCGTTTTCTTCTGCGGAAGGGGCTCTGGAGAGATGAAGTCATCGTGGAGTTCTTTTTATGGAGACGTAGAGGTTTGGCCTGTTTCCTGGGGGAGAAGAAAGAAAGAAAGGGCTTTCCCTTGCAGCACGCAGGTGTCGGAGGATACACGCCTCTGCACTGCTCCTGGATTAGTGCTTCCTCCAGCTCCGTGCCTGCACTCTGGTATCACCGGAGGGAGACACAAAAAAACTGCCTAAAATTGTTAGTTCCTTCTGCATATTCTCTGCTGCAATTCAGAGGATGAATCCTCCTTCATATCCATCCTCTCTCAGCCCGGCTTGTACCCTGCCAGGCCCATTGCAGCTGATTTATTTATCTTCTGAAAAGAGCAGGTTTGGCAGTAGAAGCTCTGCAACACATTATTAACCAGAGAATGGATCCTGTATTGTCTTCTGCAAAGAACAGACTTGGTTCAGAGTGAGTTTTAGCAGGTTAAAATAGAAATAAAAAAGCCTCCCAAAAATCCATGAAAAGGACAGTTTTCCATGTGGGGTATATAGATGAGTTTCAATCCTAGTTTATTAGTATAAGATTTGGAGTTGAAAAAAACTACTTAAAATCTAACACATCTAACTTGATCTAACTTACAGAATTAAGACTCTGACTTCAGTGGTGTTGTATTTTTGACATGGATGAGTATGGGTTCAACTATACCACTTGCATATAATCAAAGAAACAAAAAAATGTTACTCATTGATCTACAAATGAATTATGGTGATAAATACCAGTATGCTGAGCATCTGAATTCATCTGTTTCAGTGGATGAACTTAAAATGCCAAAAGAAGGGAACTGAGCAACAGAAAGAGGTGAAGTTACAAGTGGGCTCTGCCTGCAGACCTGCTCTGGGCGGGTACTTCTGCTTTTCCTGGAGGTACTTACAGCAGTCTCTGCTCTTGGCCAAGTGATTATTTCACCATTTTACTAACTTTTTGGCAGACTGGTAATTAGTGGTGAAATTTTTCATCCTTGCAGATCAGCCATGTGGAAAGAAACATATTTTTGAAAAGAACCATATCATCACTGCTTTTAATTAAGTAATATTAATTTTATACATTTCATTTTTTGATGCTGCTGATAAAGAAATGGCTTCAAAACAAATTAGTCTTTCATAAATCTGTTAAATTTGTTTTTAAATGGTAGAGGCCATTGGTTGTGTGTGGTATGAGCCAGTAACAGTGCTGATATTTAATCCATTAACTTACACTTTCCAAAATTGATGGAAGAATAATTGAAACCCTTTAGGAGCCCTTTAAGGAAGAGCTGTACTCCCTACAAATACTAATGGGGCAAACACAGAAATTAATTTTGCCAGCAATGAAATGAGCCAATTTGCTTAAGTGTCTGTCTAAATGCACTGTTGTTAATTGGTAGCTGTAAAGAAAACATCCAAGTGTGTTCCATAGCTACCCAGTATTAAAATGCAGGGGATATATGAAACAGAAAAGACCATTTGGTCACCTTGGCTGTTCTCTCTGCCTGAAGTATTGTAAAGAAGCCCAGGAAAGGATTCCTGGGGAGGCATGGCCAGCCAGAAGCTTGCCTATTGGCAAGGCAGAGTGAAGGTGCCCCAAGTTCAGAATTCCTTTCTTTCATTTTGCATGAGAGGCATAAACTGTGGTTACACAGGATTCATGGCATTGGGATGGGTCTGTGCTGTATGGATGTTTGAAATTTTGGTGCACATGAAGCACTGACTGTGAGCCTTCTGCTGCTTACTGGTAAAATTGTTACCTAAAGATGTTAACAAGTGGGTTCTGTGCCAGAGCCTCTGGGTCCCAGAGCCAAAGGAATGGTTCATAGTCTGTGAGATGCATTTTACTGTATTATACAGATCCATTTGTACACACGTACATGGCGCTTGCTACAATCTGTAGCACATGGAGTATTGTGTTGTATCATTATCTCATCACAATATAAATACAAATTTTTATACCTTTTTGTTGTGTTACTCAGGTTTCTTTAAACTTTCATCACCTGGTTTTTGTGCATAGTGTTTCTTCTCTTTGCAGTGCTTTACGTACTGCAAATCTTTACATGTCAGCTTATTTCATGTCAGCTACTTCATAAGGAGCTCACTGAATTTCAGCAATTAAAATTAATAGCATGGTATGAAGATTGGGGTGCTACTTAGAGTTCTTTTACACACACTGGCCCACTGAAACCCCAACAGTCATTAATCTTATTTGTCTCTCGCTGTGGGTGCTGTATAAATTTCCACTATTGCATTTCTGAAGACAAACTAACCTGTTTGCAAAGTGCAAATTGAAATACATTAGTGTCCGTTCTAAGTAATTATACTTGAAATCATTTCAGCTCTGTACAAGACAGTGAAAAAAGCATTAAAAGGCAGCCTACATGTTCTGCATGTTTATTTTGTCAAATATGAAAGTCACATCACAAGTGATTTGCAGCCAGACAAAAATGAGCATTTTAGCTGATGAGAGATGAGAGGAGGCACGAGCTGAAATCCTTCTGTGAATTACGTTGTTTACTCTCAGCTGCAGTGTGTGATGTCCCCTGGTCTGTGTTTCAGATTGTCACGCATGTTGTTCTTAAATACAGTGATATCTTAAAAATACAGAAGTAGTAGTTTTCTGTTGAAAGCATGGCCAGTAGCTAGTTGATATGTTTATTTTTGATTTGACTAAGCTGAGCTGCTGAATCAGTAAGATACTCATAAGAATATATGTGCAAAGCATAGTAAACTAATTTTTCTATCAGTTTTATTTGAAATTAACACTATCACAAAATAAACATAAAATACAATCTAGCACTTAATAACTTATTATAAATTAATCTCCAATAGAAAAAAATAGCTTTAATAACATTTTAGCAGTGCTGTACTTTGTGACAGTACCAGTTTTCTCAGCACAAGAAGAGCATTGAGTAAAGAAATTATGATAAATGTGGTGACACTATTTTAGTTAATTCTGTACAGTTTATGATCTGTACAGCTTTGTTTATGACATTTGTCATATCATGCCATTTGTTTATAAGAAAAATAAGTTTCCTCATTTTGCTAATGATGAATGTTTCAAATTTAATACTAAACATTCAGAAGCTTGCCTTGCCTATCAGGATTAAAACTGGGGGTTTCATTCAAAACAGGATCAGGAGAGCAAACAAACAATTTTATAGGAAAAATATCCCTTTGTGCATTACATATTTAAATATGTTAGGAGTGGTAGGCCAAATGTGTAGGTGCTTCTTGTATATTTATGGTACTGAATCCAAAAAAGCTGAAGGGAACTAATCACTTTGACCTGCTTTTTTTGGGACTACAAGGTCTCAGAATGAAATCTACCATTCCTCTATATTAAAGTTACATGCACTTGGCAAAGAAAGCAAGCTGGTGCCAAATTCCTGTCTTCTGACTTTATAATAAAAGTTCACATGGCATTTCAAAAGTTGTCTTTAATCCGGAACACAAATTTGCTTAAAGCAATGAATTGCATTTTAGGACAAGGTGTTTCCAAAGAGCGATTGTTGTTCTAACAATCTGCAGCAGGGACCTTTGCAATCCTGCTGCTGTGAGCAGATGTGCAGTATGATGCAAAATCAAAACCCTTCTGTACAGTTACAGTTCACCAGCTAAAAGCCTATTTCCTTGCCTCCTCTGTGTTGATTTTTTTTTCCAAAACAAAACCATAACCAAAACAAAACCCCGAAGCAGTAGCAAGCAAACAACTTTTGAGCTTTCCATCTGACAGATGTATCCCAGTGGGAGGGTTTAGACCAGGCAGCTGCAATGCCTATGAGGTGGCACTGCACTCCTTGGCTGTTTGTTACAGCCTCGGACGATGGGTAACCGAGAGCTCCTCTCTGAGGTGTCAGGCACAATGATGTCATATTTTGCAGTGGAACAAACATAACATGGTATGGATGGAATACTGCAGAGCTTGCAGATGTCCTTCCAGAAATGTTTATGCCTTAATCTGCTGGAATTCACTGTAAAATGGCTTGTAAAGGCAATATGCTATCTAAGCAGCCTCTCCAGTTCTAGGAAACAGATGCAAAACAACTGCTCCTAGAATGGAAAAAAAGGGTAAGGTAAGCCTTAGTTATGTTTTGACTGAACACAATAACAACAACAACAACAAAAGAATCAGAGGAAAACAATCTTGATCCAAAAGGAGCTGCAAAAGCAAACACTGATGCACATGGGTCTGTGGGGAAAGGGGCTGTCAGAAATTCTGATGATATGTTTGTAGAAGGCTGTTGTTCAATCTCTGCCCTAAGAGCTGATCAATGGTCTAACAGATGAAAATTTGTTTCTCTTTAGAGGCTTGTTCTTTCAAAATAAGAATTTTAAGTGCACAGTGTTCTGACCTAAAATATTTCAATTCTAGCCTGAATTCCTATGCCAGCGGGGATTATGAGATCATGCTGTCTGTCAACTCCTCTTTCGTCCATCTGTTCCCCTCCTCCTTTCCTTGATAACTTCTGAACCTTCTGGCTAATTTTCACCAAATTTGACAAAGCAGAGATAAAATGGAGCCTGCAATTAATAATCCATGATTAAAACTTTCATGGAAATTCCATGTCTGGGTAGAAAGAAAAATAAATTATTTCCTGCATTGAACATAGCCAAATTGAGCTCTTCCCTGTTTTCAAGAGGTGGCCACTGGCCAGACTGGACATAGCTCCAAACCTGCCACAGAATGAGCATGTAGTGCTGCTTTCCCAGGGAAACAGATGGGGACACAGGTTTTGGGAAAGGCCATGAAGGAGGTGGGACATCATAGCTGTGTGAGTCTGGAAAGAGGGAGGGGAACCAGTCACACATGGAACTGAAGGCATGAGTTGCAGTAATCCAGGTAGACAATTTGATATACTAAAGACAGGCAAACTTTTATCAGATGTATTTGTGGACTTCATTGGCAGAGCTGCCTTTGTAGAGCATAATTTAGGATTTTTTCTAGGTGTTTAAAATTAGCAAATTTGCTTTTATGCAGCCATTTCTTACATGAGTAACACTGATATTTATAAAAAAAAAAAAACAAAACCCCAAACCACAACACTAAAGCACAAGTCTGCAAAATACCGCTGTAGGAGAAGTTGATTTTGGTACAAGTAACTGACTGAACTGAAACAGCAAGGCATTATGAAATAAGCTGGTGAAAGCTTTTGCTCCTTCCCTGTTGGACAGGCACAATGCACTCTATCTGCAAGATGATTTGAAAACTTCACCCAGCCTAAACTGCAGCTGCAGATCAGGCTGTAATCTGATGGGGAGGAATTCAACACTACAGCTCTTTTTGCCCATGAGAACTCACTGCCAGGTCAGGGTTTAGTCTAAAAATGTCTTGCACAGACCACGTTATACCAGAAATCAGCATTCTGCACTTTGCAAGTGATACAGGTGCTGATTTTGATCAAGAAAACCCAATGTGAGCTTTCGTTAGCTGTGCTAAGCTGCAAGGTTGCTCATTTCCCTGTGTTGGTTCATTTCAACAATTGCATTAAGTGAGATTAGAGAAGCTGCACATTTAGGACAAGTAGTGGGAGGGCTCAACCACCCACATACGGACTGGGTCAATGCTTCATCAGGGTGAAATGTAGAGATAACATTTCTGGATACAATAAATTATTTCTTTTTAGAATAACTGGCCATACGAACCACAACAAAAAAATGCCATTTTGAATTTAGACCTCAGCAGTGCAGAGGATCTAATTCAAGAGCTATTAGAGGGTGAGCTGCTCAATTGTAGCAACCACAATATAATTAATTTTAACACTAAGATGAATGCAAGACAAATAAAGCAAACAGATACTCAGTTTTAAGAAAATAACCTATGCAATAATAGGGAAAAATGCCAAAAAACCCCTAAATGAGCAGTTCCAAACCAAGAAGCCTGCAAACACCCAGAAGGCTTAAAAACACAGTTCTAGAAGCCAAGGTAAAATGTCTGACGTAAATAGAAAAACGTGGCATAAACCTCCCCCGCCCCTTGCATGACTCAATGAGAAATTTAAGGAGGCTATTGCAAGGAACATGGGGAAGCCCAGGAAAATGTGCATGCGAAATGTAAAGAGGAAGTGAAGATGGCTAAACTTGAGGAGTGGTTGATAAAGGATGCTCAGAGCTTTAGTGACAAGTTTACATGATGCTTGTCTGAGAGCCAGCCTTTGCAAAGCAGAGGTTCCGCAATGTATGTCGAGAGCTTTCTGGTAACTTCACAGGCAGCAGCAACCAAAAAGCCAAGAAAACAGGGAGCATTGTAAGGAAGGCATTGGAAATGAGGATTCTGTAGAAAACCTTCGTAGACGCATGCCCTGAGGATTCTGTGGAGTCTCGTCTGCACCCTGAGCAAGGCACAGCGATGCTGCAAAAGGTTCAGAGGAAGATGTTGGGAACAATGTGGGGAATGGAGCACTGGCTATACAGAGGCTAAATTTTAGGACTCTTCAAACTAGAGGACAAAGCTGAAGGAAAATGCTGATAGTTTGTAAGTTGCCATGAATACCACGGGTAAGGTACATGCAGAGGTAGCAGTGACCAGATCCTGAAAGGCTAATGCCAGGAATAATTTGATGCTTTTTAGAGCTACGAAACAATTAGGGAAGTGCCTTTTCAAGCAGCACTTAATGATGTTCTGGGATGTTGCCTTGTTATGTGTCAGCATGTTTAAAAAGGTACCAGGCAAATCCAGGGACATAAAGCCCATGAATTACTTAAAGGACTAAGCAGGGTGAAAACCACCAACACAGCGACATTGGGTACGGATGGCGAAGTGCCCGCCGCTAGCCACGTCTGGGGTTCAAGAAAGCCGGTGGGCACAGCAGTCAAAGTTGAGCGACATCAAGTACGCTCAGGTCTGCCCCATCCTCTTCCTCCCGTGCGCAGGGCAGGGGAACTAGGGAGCAAAGGCCGCGGAGAGCTGACGGGCCAGGCCTGCGAGGCCTGACAGGCCTGAGGGGACGGGAGGAAGACATCGGGACCCAGCCGACCGCCCTGAGGGGAAGCGCGGCCACCCCTGGGAGCCCCGCCCATATGACGTCACCGGGCGGCGGGCCGGGCTCGAGACGGAGCACTGCGCGCGTGCGCGGGGCCCTCGTGGGCGGAGCGGGCGCGTGCGCAAGCGCGGTGGGCGGAGCAGGGCGGGGACACTGCGCGCGCGGCGGGCGGTTCGAGCTGTGGGCGCTTCCCGAGCCTTCCCTGAGTCTTCTTTCATCCCTCCTTCGGTCTTCCCGCCACCGCCCCTTACCCTCCCTAAGCCTCCTTTCAGCCCTCCCATAACCTCCCCTCCGCCTTCCCGCCGCTTTCCCTCAGCCCTCTCTGAGGCTCCCTTCAGCCTTCCCGCCATTTTCTGCCTCGCTCCCCTCCCCTTCCCTCGAGCCGCCGCTGCGGCAGAGCAGAGCACTGGGGTGAGTATGGAGCTGTGCTGCGGGCTCGGGACTCGCTCCCGGCGGGACGGGACCAGCCGCCACCGTGTCCCCGCTCCCCTCCGACCTCTTGTTCCGGCCAGAATCCCTGTGTGGCTGGAGGCAGCGGCTGCCCCGGGGGGTGGGACGTGGTCCTTGAGGGCCCCACTTGTGCGGCCCGGGCGGGGACGGGCACCGCGGGTGCTCCCTCAGGGCTCTGGAGTTGTTGTTTGTGGTGTTTGATGGCAGTGGCAGTGCCGTGGTGGCCCGGCGTGCCCGGGCACAGGGCTGTGTGGGCGCCCATTATTTCACGGAATCACAGAATCAGTAAGGTTGGAAGGGACCTTTGGAGACCGTCCAGTCCAACCCCCCTGCAGGATCACCTGGAGCAGGTTACCCAGGAGCGCATCCACGTTGTTTTGGAATGTCTCGAGAGAGGGAGATTTCACGACCTCTCCGGGCAGCCTGTTCCAGTCCCCTGCCACCCTCAACTGAGAGGAATGACGGACGTAAAGTTCTTCCTCGTGTTAAGGTCAAACTTCTTGTTTTTTAAGTTTATTGCCATTACACCTTGTCAGTGGGCACTACTGAAAAGAATGCGGCAGCCGCTTCTTGGGACCCATATTTATATATTTTGAGGACATCCCTTTTAAGCATGGAGGGCAGAGGACGCTTGGGGCGCTGCCCTGTGACACGATACTCGCGCAACATTCTGTGTCATCTGCAGTCTGAGCTAAATCAGACAGACACATGGGGTACTTTAGAGGAATGGCTTTACTTGTTCAGTGCTCCAGGCTGACTGGCAGAACGGGGTTCTCTGGTGAAATGCATGTTTTAGAAACAAAGTATTAAGTAATATCAAACTAAAAAAAGTCCCTATTATCAGAGTATTGCAGACAAGGCCTCCTGACTGTTGATTAGTTATCCTATATCCTTTGCTGTCTGTTACACGTGCTTTAGGATCCCAAAGCTGATTATTTGTCCGCTCGGAAACAAAAAAGCATCAAACTGCCTCTTCTAAGTTGTGACCATTTTCACAGGAGTATTTTTACACTGATCTTAATTTTAATTTTTTCGATCAAAAAACCTGCAGTTTTCAGTTGAGGTATTGATATGTTAAAGTATTTATTGTTCCATTTTCAGAGGAAACTTTAAAACAAAAGTTTAGAAGACAAGATTCTGCTTGCTGTTGAGGTAAAAAAACTCTTGTAGCCAAGATCTTGAAGTGCAGTGTAACATCACTGTAGTTTTGTTTTTAGAACAGACTAAAAACCCTGATCATTTCCAAAGAGTTAAAATAATTATGAGTGTTTTTTTGAAAGAATGTACAGAAAACTGTGTAAGTAAAATCACTTTTGGAGGGCAATGAATTGCTCAGTATTAACACCTGTTGCTTTTAAATTAATGATACTGTACTGTTTTCATAATAAGTTTATGTGAATTAAGGCAAAACAAGTGCTTGCAATGATATGGGATGTAATTGATATGTCCTGATTTGATCAACAAAATATATTAAGATATCTGAAATTAAAATTGGCTTCTAGTCTTGAATAGCCACTTAAATCCAGAACAGCATTCCAGGTTTGGGTTTTTTTTGTGATCTGACACTTCCTTTTTCCTGTACAGACTTTTTTTAAAATACTGAATATTCGTTATAAATGGCAAAAAAAATAAAGCTGGAATAATACCCCAGATTTTTTCCATGTATTCGGATTTTTTTCTGCTTACAAAAACATTTCATCATGAGCTGTGGAAAGGATTTTGTGGAAACTCTTAAAAAAATTGGATATCCAAAGGCTGATGAGCTTAATGGAGAAGATTTTGACTGGATGTTTGAGTCTTCAGAAGACAAATCATTTTTGGAGTGGTTTTGTGGAAACATAAATGAGCAGCATGTGATATCTGAAGAAGAACAGCAAGATTATCAAAATCTTCTAGAGTGTGGTAAGACTGTTTTGGAAGGAAATGCACTGGATGAAGTCCTTAAAACCTTGGAGCCCATGGGTTCAATGAATAGTAGCCAAGAGGAGGACAGGGAAGAAGTGAAGAAATTAGAGGATGAGATTCAAACTCTTCAGAAACTAAAAAACCTTCAAATTCATCGGCATAATAAGCTTCAACTGTTGATTACTACAAACAGCCACGTGTTGCAAACATTCCAAAGCAAAGAGGAAGAAGCACGTAAGAATTGGAAAGAAGGTCTGGAAATATTTACTGCAGCAAGTAATAAGCTTGACCGTGAACTGCAGTCTCTTACAGCTGCAGTGAAGAAATTTGCCTCTTTCTTCACTGCTTCAGATTCAGAACAAGGGTCGGATACACATCCAGTGTTTTTTTCCCAGCTTTCTTTGGATAAATATTTGTCTGTGGAAGAACAAAGTACTGCAGCAGTTGCATCACACATAAAAAAGCATTTTTATAAAGGTATGTCTGAATGTGCTGAAAATTCACGTGAAGGCAGCTTTCAGCTTGAAGATTTAATCAAGCAAGTCCCTTTAGATGAGGCTGATGAAGTTTGTGAAGAGAGGCAAGAGATAGCCAGACTCCAGGCAGCGTATATTTGTGGTCAGAACCAGCTAATTCAGCTGCGAGCTGAAGAGGAGGGCATGAATTCAGCTATCAAGTGTGCGGAGAGCCTGCTGCAATCCTCGGACAAGGTAAGGTACAAAAGGTGATGAAAAGTACTGGAGTTTTAAACAGACAGACAAGTTCCATTTGATCTAGTAAAGGGAGTTGCTGAGTTATTGTTATTTCAAATATTTTTATGTAGTGAAATTGCACTTTTAAGAAGTTTTAGTCTTACTTACAAAACTACTTTTATGAAATATCTTCAGTCTCCATGGTTAGGAATTCTTCAGTGTGCTACAGTTCCTTTAATTCTGCATTTCCAGTATTACTACCTTTAAAATCTTAGAATTTATAGTACCTTTCTAGTTTAGTTTAACTTTGAATTTTCATATTAGAACTGGTTCTTTGTAGAATAAACAGAATCTTAGCTTTGATTGCAATTCTGTGGTATCAAGGAGCCAAAATGATAAATGTATTTCTGTTTATATTGCGTAGCATAAGCTTAAAAAGTTTTAGTTCACTGACTCTGGGAACTCAAGTATTTGTACCAAATAAATGAATCTGATAGTTGAAGCCCCAGAAGTTTCTCAACAAATGAGTGACAGGCAGATGTGGCTAGTGGAATTTGTGAGGAAATCATAATGAAAGGAAAGGTATTTGCTTATGCCAGTCATGGAATAACTTGAGGCATCATGTCAGTTTGTGTATTTTCATTTTTGGATGATTAGTATATAGGACTTGATTGATTAAGGTAATTTGAAAAAGATTGATTCTGCCAGCAGTGTTGATCATCCAACTGAATATAAAAAATTATGTTTGCTTGTGAGATTTCAGTTAGACATACTTGAAATAGGTGCTCGGTAACATGTAGCTCTTTTATTTTCAACACGATAAACTGTTTCCTGACCCTGTGATAGAATGAAAGTATTTTATAATGAAATATATCTATTACCTACTTTGTTCATCTGTATTTGCATTATTTTGTAAAATTCTGTAAAACTACTTGTAGGGTTTTTAATTTAATTTTGGAGCTAAATGTAACAAATACATGAACCTTATATGAACTGAAGAAATGTTTGGGTGGTGGCTTGGTGGGAGCCATGAAGAAATTCACAAATATTTTGTTTTATGCAGGATATTGGACAACAGGAAAACATTGATGCTAAAATATCTAGTTTAAGTGCTGAAATTTCAGCAATTAAACAAGATATAGCTCAGATAAATAATGAAGAGCTGCTTCCCCTTCTTAAGAAGAATGCACAACTTTTGACTGCACCAGTGGTTAAAGAATACTTAGATCACCAAATTGCTCAGCAGGACTATTATGTTGCAATTCAAGAAAAAATAGGCAGGCATTTGATAAGACAGAAAACCTCATTTGAACTTATTCAGCTGGCCTGTGAAATGGAAATGAAGAAACACCAGGAGATCAGCTGCCAACTTGAGAATTTGGTAGAATCTCTGAAACAAAGCACTGATGAGTTGCAGCAGAGATTACAGGTGATAGCTGAACGAACTGAACGGGCAAAGCCAAGGAGCACTATTACTTCAGAGGATGGTTTCTCTTGCAGGTAAGTATTATATTCAGTGTTGAACTTGTATTTCCTTTGAAATAATATTGGGGACATGAAGGCTCAGGCAAGATAAGCCTTGCCTGCTTCCAAGTTCTTTTTTACTTGCTGTAGCTAATTAGAATTTTGAATTTTCAAGAGCTGAAGCATTCAAGATGTGAAACTTGTTTCTTCCTTGTCCTTTGAAATTCTCTTTAGGTTTGCCTGAGGAAAACTGTTCAATTATCAGTCTTAGTAATATTGCTGAAGCATTCTTAATTAGTATCTGTAACATGAAGGATGTTTGAACCCAAGCTTGTTTTATCTAGCACCTCCTGATACTCTAGAGGCATAGATGTTAATAGCACTGATTTCCCAGGTTGTATGCACGACCTCATCAGCTGAGCAGGCAAAAACCCCCCGTGTGGTAGGAGAGAGGAATGATTCCTTAGGGCTGTGAAATGTGTTTAGCTCATTTTTGCTGCTTGATTTGCCATCTGGTTTGAGTGTCCTGGCACCCATGTAGGAGTCTGTTTTTTCACCATCTAAATAATTAAGTCTCCTTAAAGTTCAGGTGATGCAGTTAAGGATGTGTGCTGTGCTGCTCTTCCATCAAGACTAGATCTTTTGATGAGATATTGTGAGAATTGTGTAATTATAGGTGTGTTACTGTCAGACTTTTCCTCCTTCTTTAAAATGGTGCTTTAAGTGTTTGGTTTTTTTAATAATTGATAAGTGGTAACTGAGTATGGTTTGTCACAGTGAATGACTGGAAGAATTAGAATTAATTTTACTCCTATTGTGTGTTTGTGTCAGCTTGTTACATTTTTGTTCAGGTTTATTATGTAGATGTAGTCTCCAAATCACTGAATAATGTTTCTGGGGGGTTTTTTTTTGTTTTTGGTTGTTTTTTTTTTTAGAAAAAGGGAAGGGAAGTTGAAAGAATTAAAAACCTTACAGGGTTTGTAAATGAGACACTTGAAGGACCTTCAGTTATTTCTGAAATATAGCTCTTGCTCTTAATAAAGCCAGTCTGATTTTATATTAGGGAGCAGCTCCTGAAGATTTTGTTATGCAGAGGTGGTAGTAACGTTTGGACTATGTAATGTTGTCTATAATTGTATTAGGCCCATTCCTGATACAGTGTAAGGGTACAGTTTGCTATAGTGTGTAATGCTGTCTTTTGCATGACTTGTAACTAACTGGAGAATTTCTTAGCAGTCTCTTCATAGGTAGAAAACAGGAAATACTTCAGTGAGCTTGAAAATGTTACAACGATTGTTCTTATTTCTTGTTGACTGTTGAAGTCTGCTTTCATTCAGCACTTAAAAAAAATCTTATTTTGCAGTCCTTGAAGTATCAGGAAATAGTTGGCAAAAGCTGACTGTCAGCTTCTATTTGCATTCATGATCTACTTACTAACTGTTACTTTAGTATTTCATTGCTGCTAATTTGATACTGAAATATTTCAGATTCCTATTAATCACTGCTATATATAGATATATAGATGGAATCCTGAAATCAGTGGGAGATATAGCAGTGTTGCAAAAGTGCCTTTAGCAGCACTTATCTTACTTGTCCTCTGACTTTTCAACAGAGACATGTTGTCTTAACTGATGATGATAGAGTGCTTAGGAGAGTTAAAATATTTGTCTGTCTAACTTCACTTGTTACAGGCTGTATCAACTCCTGGAAGGAGGAAGTAAAAAACAACAGTTGTTTAAAACTTACAAAAGCCTGGAGCAGATGGCTCAGAAGTTAAAGCAGGACTGTGCTACAGTACAAGATCAGCTGGCAGCATCTGCTCGAGAGCAGTCTGTCCTTTTGTCCAACCTAGAAAGGGATGTGGATGCCCTTCATGGTGCTCTCTATTGTGGAACAAATCAGATACAGCTCCGGAGTCCGGTAGGCCCTTAATGATTTTTTTCAAATTGCTACATTTTGTGTCATGTTCTTTTACTGATAAAAGTATAGTGTGAAGGCTCTAGACATGCAAACTGTCCCCACTTATCAGCAACAAATTTATTAATGATAATGGATACTGAACATTTACATTGTTCTTGGCAAATGCTGGATTTTTCTAAATGCTGGCAGGTAATTTGTTTCTGAGCAAACTATTGCATCTAACTCAATTTCTTTCAAGTGCAGTCCTCTATTCTGGTAAGCTTGTGATGTGGGAGATCCTTTGTCTGGATAGGGTGTCACTGGAAAACTCCTTTAAGTTGCTCTTCATTTCATATGGGCTTTCTCCTTTGTTACCTCTAAGACCCCAATAGTAGAGTTTCACCCCTTAAAAGCCTGGCCGTGGGTGGGTCATTCAGACAAACTAACAATAACAGAATTTTGAAGGACAGTTGTAGTAAGACAATCCTGCTGCACCAGGTCTCAGGTGTTACGTTTAAAACATCTTTTAAATGGGAACGGGATTTGTTAAATGCACCTTGTTATGGTTTATAAATCATTGTAGATACCTCAAAAATGCATCAAGGGGAATCTTCTGTTATATAATACTTTCTTGGTTAATTACATAACAGTATATTTAACATTTGTCAAATGAGTTTGCAACATATAGAACAGTTTTAATTTAAAAATGACACTGTAATTGGAACAGCATGTGTTCAGGGATTGCACATATTTAAATCAAATACCTTACTATTGATTTAAGTTACTTCTTAAAATATGACATCTTGTTCTACTGTTACTGTTTCTCAGAAAAAGGAAAGTAATTCCTTTAATAAGGGAACAATGTGCAAGTAGATGATTAATCTGCTTATACTGAACTATCATAAGAATGCCAGTTGTGAAACTTATAGCTAGTATTTAATGATTTAATTGTAAGATTGATTTAACTTTTTTATTGTGCTTTTTTTTGTTTGTTCCCTTTTAAAGTTTGAGAAAATGTCATTCACTCATCTCTCTAGGTCAGGTGCAGATTTGTATGGTCTTAACTCATCTGGTCAACAAGTAAATTACATTTGCATAATACGATATGAGTTCTGTTACATGGAGCTCAAAAGTTACATCAATTGAATGGAATCCCTTATTTTTCTTGTTTCTTTTTTTTTTGTGATTACTTTTTTGATTACAAACAAGTGACTTCCTAAAGCAAAAAACCTTTCCTATTTCTAGTTCAACTAGTGTATTAACGATAGAAAAGTAATAATTTTTTTGTCTTTTATTTTTTGTTAGGAACTTACTGAGCAGTTTCACCAGCTGAAAGTGGATTTAGGTGAACTAAATCATCTCCTTAAGGATCTGGTTGCTGATCTGAAGTCAAAGAGAAGCTTTTTAGAGTCCAATAGGCTGCATCAGATGGAAAGAGACTTGTATGTGTATTTTTTCAAAGATGAAGAGCACTTGAAAGAGATGGTGGAGAAGCTTGAGCAGCAGTCTGAGGCTAAAGCCAGTGGTCTGGAAGACAAGAATTTCACAACCAGTGGAGTTCTTAATGGCTAAACAGCAGTGTACTCTTAAGAAAGGAAATGTTAATGTCAACTGTGTATGACTTTATGGAGTAATAAGCATTAGCTCGACAAGGCTGACACTTACCTGTCACTTCAGTGAATCCTAACTGCCACTGTTACCAGCTGGGATTGCATGCTGCTTTATGGCTTCTGCCTGCTGAATTCAATCTCAGTTTTATCAGAACTCTTGGATATGAAGTAATTGTTGGTTATTTGAAAGAAGTATGTTTAGGCTGCTCTTCTGCTGGCCTGTGTGTTTACTTCTGCTGCACACAGCATAGCATCAATAGGAATGTGTCATACCCTTGAGTTAAGTCTTACTGCATTTTGATTGAACTGCAAAATAAATGTGGAGAAGGCATTCCAGATTTTGGAACAAGACTGCAATGTGCTCATAGTGAAGAGGAGAGTTCTCAATGGCAGCAGATACTACATGATTGTTTCTCTTACAGTTCTTCTAGGAAGACTTGGTTTTGTTAGAAATGTGTTGGAATATGTACCAGAATGTTTTAACTACCAAGACCATCTGTTTTGAGACCATTCTAATATCTCTTAACTTATAATCTACCTTCTCCATTGAAACCAGTCCATACTTATACTGGGCTTGTCAATGAATGAGAATTTTAAATTTCTTTTTTGTACTTCTGAGTCTGCCTTATAATTTATAATGATAGGCATTTCAACTCAGAGCACTCATGCTTTCTTGCTTGTGCTTTCATGTGCACTGTTAGCCTGTTTATCAAATTTTTATATAGCTTCCTAATATACCAATGGAACTAAATAGGCTTTTATAGTATGATAACTTCCAGTCTTTTATATTTTGAAGGGATCAGCTGTGCTTGCTTTCAAGCACTGTACATATTGATGAAGGTTAATATATTAGTTGAAATTCAGTAACAGTAGTCTTAAAACTATTTTGATGGCAGACTTTTAACTTCTATGTACTTATAACTTATTTTTTTTAGCTTACTGGTTGGGTGTCTTTATGTCTGGATTTAATGCTGCTTTACTCTTTGTGTTTATTATTAAATGCCAAACTCTGTCAATTCAGTTCAGTGTGGTTAATATTTATGGTGAATCTGTGTGGGTTTTTCTAGGCCTGTTCTCAGGCATGGTGTCTTGTTTATTTTTATGTCTGATGGGTTCTCATTTTGTTCTGCTTCTGGGGCTGCTGCTTCCCAGCCTGAGAAGTCAGGGAGCACTTTAACCCTGTGTAGGAAAGAAGTGTTGCTCTCACAGAAGTTAGGAGGATTTGAGTGTGGGGAAGGATTGTACTTGTGACTCATGGAATGTTGGGGAAAAGAAAGCCATTCCATCTCTCACCCTTTCCTTCACATGCTTACTAATTAGAACTAGATAGATACAGCCAGTGCTAATGCACTGTGATGGATGTTCCTCTTTGAATTGTATGCAAATATTTGCATTTGTAAATACTAAAAAGTTGCAATGTACCTGTGGTCTTGAGGCAAGAAAAATATTTCTGTGTAGGCAGAGGAACTGTTTGCTGATGGTTAAGTTTGACAGTCTGCTCATGCACCACTGGGATCTAGTGGGAGAAGACGAGAGTAACAGGACTCCCGTTACCTACTTGTATAGGAATAATTGAGTCAACAGCAGGTTTTGGTAGAGTGATTGGTTTGTACAGCTTGGATCCTTTAAGTGTTTTTTAAAATGCTGCATATTTCTCTTGTGTTTGTGAAGAACTTAAGATTTACATGTTCTTCTGGTGTAACTGTAAAGCAACAAGTCATCAGTGTGGGCACTGTTTCTTGTGATTCTCCAGTGTGTGTTGTACCTAGGGATTCTCCAAGTATTTTGTAGGTATTACAGAATATGGGCACTTAACCTGGAAAACCAGCTCCTATTTACAACAACAGTAGCTGGGGTGAAAGCATGTAGAGACTATCGATGTTGCTGAGCAGTTTCTTAAATTGACAAGCTATAGTAGCTATTTTAAAGTTACCAAGACATAGCAATATTTGAATGCATCAGTTATACAAAATTTAAAAAGCAGAGGTCTTTTATGATAAGTATTTTCTGAGACAGCACATAACTAATGGCCAGACATTGTGGTAGTAATGCTTGTTTCTTTAATCTTGTGTTGGCTTAATTTTGGCAGCTTGCTTGAAAGTTAGTTGTGCTTTTCCTGATAAAATCCAAGCACTAGTAACAGTAAATGTAGGCATGTGCTAAGATACTGATGAGTTTAAAGATGCTGGGAGGCGGAAAGTATCTCCGACATGCATACTTCTTGTTTTATTTGTTAGACTTTTTTTTTATAGTAAAGTTAGCTGTACTTAGGACTGCTGATTTTTTAATCAGTGCATTAAAAAACTATTTCAAAGTTTGTTTTTATAAATTATTATATTTGTTATTTCCAGTACAGTACTGGTAGGCATGTCTGGGAGCAAATGCAATTTTCCATTGAGAATGAATGGCTAAACGTGTTCACTATATTTTTGTCTTTAATTTCAACAGAATATAAATGAGGATTACTAATGGCCTTGATTAATTCATAATTTGTGTTCTGTGTTTAGGTTTAATCTTAAAAATGGAGCGTTACATAGGATGTGAGATTTCTAAAGTACCTTTATCTGATATTGCTCAGAGGATTATGACAGCTCTGCAGTCTATTCCTATAGAAGCTCAGACTAACAGAGAAAATAATCAGAGTGAGTAAATCTTAGCCTATTTGTGCTTTTCTGCTGAAAAACTGAAACAGCAATATCAAACCTCTAGTCCCTGTTTTTAAACAGAGGAAAAGAAAAGGTGAGACTTTAGGTTTACAGCTTTAGGAAAGGAATTAAGCTGTAACTGTGACATTTTCTGGGACTTTTCCAATTCAATAGTGTTAATGTGAGTGCAAGGAGTGGTACCACAAATTTAATTTTTCCTTTTTCTGTTCCTGCTATGTGGTACAGAATTATATGGGAATTTGAAACTGTTACCTAAGTACTACTGTGTCATAAATCACATGCATACATTAACTCGACTCTGGACTAGATGTTTAAAGATCACTGGAGGTACTAGGAGCTTAACAGGAAATCTGTGAGCTCTCCAGACTCATGTCTGTCCTTACAACACATATTCATTAGCAGTTTTCTCCTTGTAAAATTCTAGGGGGAAGAGTGAACAAAAGTCCTGGTGAAAGAACGAGTTAGGTAATGTTAAAAGTGCCTCAGCAGATCTAGAACATTGTGGATACTGGGGAGGTTTTGCAAGGTGCAGGGTTTATTCTCAGTTCTGGGCGAGTTGCAGCCAAATTGTGGCTCTGGAACGAAATAGAAAGTTAGGAGTTTGGCTTAATTTCAGTTGTCTGTTTTCTCCTGAGAGCTAGGTCCTGGTATATTATCTGATCAGTGGGCTTAAAATGTAACATTTATTCCTGTGTACATGGTGGTTTTTGCAGCCACTGTTCTATATTAATTATGGTTCAGGCGCCTCTTTCAGTGAAGTATTGGATCACTGGAGCCTGCTGATGTAGCAGTGACAAAGATAGTAGTTCATCACTGTGTGTATCAGTGATACACTGATTTAAAGAAATGTGGGATGAGTTAATTTTAAAATATTACTTTGGTACATGTGGTACATCTGGTACTAAAATGCAGATGATTTTAAAGAAAATTTGATCTCTCTTTAGCTTAGTTTGATTTACTTCTCTTGCTACCTTGTCATTTCCTGTACATATATATACACACATATAGCTTTAGTGTGGGTCTGTAAAAAAGAAGTTTGCCTCTCTTAAAAAAACAAAAACAACTGCAAACCTTTGATGTTAGTTGGTCTGTTTCAGACTGCATTGAACTGTATTTTATAGATAGATTTTTAAATTTTTGATTCTACTTAATGGAAAAAATGTTTGTCTTTAGAAGGTAAATATTGGGCTCAAATAGAACACATATCTTCAATGTTGACCTAGTTGGTGAAATTCTGTGGTTATCCTGACAGTGGAGCTCTAATCTTTCCATCAAGCCTTGAGGAGCTGGAAGGCAAGGATGGGTTTCTGCTGCCATCTGGTGATACTTCGTCATAATTCACAAACTGGAAGTTGCAGATCTCTTCAATACTTATCATACCGATTATTGTGTGCTGGAGGAGAGAAATGTAATCCTCATCTTTGGATTTGTCAAGGAAAAGTGTCTAGCTGTTAAACAAAAGCACTGAACATAAGCTGAGATACTATCATTCTTAATTTATTATCTCATTGTTGTAGAAGGTGTTGAGAAAACCAAAGGTAAAATGTTTGAAGCTACAAACACAGCTGTGCAATATTGGCTGTTCTAACAGCTTAGGTTAGAAGTTTGTCTGATTATACACTAAGAACAACATGCAGAAATAAGTGTATTTTCTTCTGTAGACAAAGGTCTTGATTTGCCCAGACATGTT
The DNA here is from genome assembly GCF_001522545.3 of Parus major. Classification (NCBI taxonomy): domain Eukaryota; kingdom Metazoa; phylum Chordata; class Aves; order Passeriformes; family Paridae; genus Parus; species Parus major. The sequence continues at coordinate 60,579,171 of NC_031771.1, forward strand.
TTTTTTGAAACAGTGCTAGTAAATTGAAACAGATCACCTTATGCTTTGTTTGACGTTGGTCAACACCATTGTTGTTTCAGAAAGGATCTTGCTGCTGGTAGTGCAGCTTCATAGCTGACAGTGGCAGTTTAGTATGGACATTTAGTATGAATATTACTCAGTATGGGGGGTCAAAATACATACTTTGCCTGTGAGGTGTCTTTTGGCTGGGCAGTAAGATAATTGAAGCATAAACGAAGCCAAACTAGTTGTGAACTCTGGAGAAACCTGAAATTCAGGGGAGTTCCTCTTTTTCCCTGTTCTTCTTTCTGTACCCATTGAGATATTTACTGCTAGCCTGTTACCCTTGGCTCCTTTGTTCCAGGCTTCACTTGATTCTCCTCTTCTTGGGACTTGTGGACAGTGTTAACAGCAGAAAAGAACCCATGTCCTAATGGTTTCACTTGCCACGGTGTGAGTCTGAGGTGCATTTGCAAAGCCCTCTTGGAACAGCAGCAACTGTGCTTTTGGAGCCATGGGCTAAGGGTCTCTGGCAGTTCAGTGGGGGCCCAGACTCCCAGCTGTGCTGTGCTCTTTGTCACACCCGGCACTGGTGGCTAGCTACCTTCTTGTGGGACTGGTGTCACCTTATCTTCCTGTCAGTTTGTCAGGTCTGAAGTATCTTTGATCTCTCTTACCTGGCCTTAAAATGCCTGTTCTGTTGCAAGATGAACAATGTGAAAAAAATATCCCCTGTAGGTGAAACATGGTCAGTTTGTAAAACATGATATGCTAAATTCAAATACAAATAATGCTTTATAGAACAGAGGTTTTGTGGAATACTGCTGCTGAATTCCAAGAAAACAGTTAAGCTGTGTAAAGTTTCTAGAGTTTGGATTTTTCTTTTTTTGTCTTTCATGTTTATATACTCAGCTTTACTATGATCAAAATGAGTTGTGTTTCCTTGAAAGAGGGAAATGAACATAATTCTGGAATTACAGTAATTCTTCCTCTGAATACCTTGGAAGATGTTTTTCTGCATTGTTGTGAATTTTAAGTGATTTTTTCTTAATGGTGACAGAGCAGACTTTTGCATAGGCATATTTTGGAACCTCCGGGGGCCTTTTAAGCATGAATACTAACTTGATAAATGAGGGAAATTTTTTTACAATTCTTTCAGGTTTGGTAAAAATGTCAGTAATATAACCCTGTATGAAGCCTAAGTTACATGGGCTACTTGCAGATTCATTTGTATTGTAAATTGTTTTTTCTTTTTTAAAGGTGTAGAGAAGACGAAGGAAAATAAACTAGGTGATAAGGATGCACATCTGAGAAATGAAAAGGCAAGCATTTTTTAAGATTGAAAAACCACTAAAAGCAGTATTTCTGTAGCAGGTTTGAAGTTATAGACTGGTTCTTTCATAACAAGCTTTATCATGCTGTATTTTATACAGTCATAGTTCAGGTAACTTCCTCTGTCTTTTTTTGCACTTGGCCTATGTTTACCTTTGAGAGTCTGGTCCCAACTTCTGTTCCCTTTTCACAGGACGTTGGTATTCTATGACAGACTGATTAGAAAAGAGGTTGCCACATTCAGACAGTCACCAGAGTTTAAAAATGTTCTCAGACTCCTGTCACTAAATAATCATAAAGTGAGATGATTCATATGAAAAATTGTTTCATATTAGGAAGCTTAATTTGGGTTTAATAATTTCTCTGAATTTTATTTGATGTGCATGTGAGTGAGTGTGTGGGAACAGGTAACTGGCAGCCCCAGATCAGTCTTTGATTGTAAAATCCACTGAGTTAATTGACGAGTTGCAGATGCTGCAGCTGCAAATTTCACAGCCTTTTTACTCTGACACTGGTGCATGTTGCAGACTTCAATTCCATTCATTTTGCTCAAGATGCAGAAAACTGATGCCTTGCATGGAATGAGATTGTTTTCTACAATTACCCTGGCTCACAGGTGCTCATGCAGCTGTGGGTTCACATGGATAGGAGTGGAATCCCTTTTTCTAATGATGACGCTCTAATTTTGTCTGCATCTACTGAGATCTTCCTACATAGACATAAATTATGTCTATGAAACTACATCCTGGGAATCATTTTCTCTACTTCCAGCCATGTCATTATTCCTAAGAGAAGATCAGTTCTTAATGGAAGTTGCTGTATCTCCATGTGGTTAATTGTTCCAGCTGTGTTATTCTGACTTGATAATTAAATTGCTTTGTTAGTATTTTTTTTGAATCTTTAAAAGACTTGCTTATTCCTGGTTCTGTAATTACTGGAGTGTCCTAATTTAAATTCTGCTGTGTTAAATGGTAAAACTATTTGCAGTTTGCCTGGAGAATACACTTGAGTGAATTAGTTGTCTTCCTATGGCTCTTAAACATTTGGCCTTTCTGTGATATGATTTTTCTCCTTCTGGTAACTTTACAGTGCCCACCTTTTAGCATTGCATAGGTCAAATTAATTTGTCTTCATTCAGAACAGCCACTAGACATTTTGGTAGTAGAAGAAGCTGAATTTTTCTGCTTACTTAGAACCTTGTAATTGTGTTTTTGTGTGGAGTTGATCCTGTGAAGTATGATCTAAAGCAGTCTTAAGCCTTTTTCATCACTTTCTAAGGTTTGGGAATATGGGAACTGGGTTGAGGAATATTGTGAAACCATAAAAAAGTACCAAATTTACTGGCTCTGTCATTCTGGCTTTCTCAATCAATACAGATGTGATGGAGGTAGACAGTAGCCTTTGATCAGTGAAAGCTGTCATCTTGGGGACTGGAGGGAGCCCTGCACAGCAGGACCTTGTTCTTTTGAAGTGAGGAGGTCTCGGTTTTTGCAGTGGTGATGACAGCAGTTGTACTGAATGAGACTGGGCTAGAAGAGACCAAAATACAGTAATTATGAGAGACTCCAGCTACTTTCCAATGGAGTCAATGAATATTAAGCTTATGCATGGTGCTCCAGCTGCAAATAAGGAGAAAACTGCTTTGTGGAATAGTTGGAGAACTCACAAGACAAATTTGTATTTATTTGATTCTGTGTAAGATCAGGTCCAAAATCTACCCTGCTGACAGGTGGTCTTACAGAGACTATAGTGTTTTGGAGGCATTGAAAGATAGGTAAAACAGTAATGCTTAATTTTCAGAAAGAAAACTATAAAATTGAAGAAGCTTTTAAAAGAAATTATATGGAATTTCCCTCCGAACCCAGAACATTTGTAGGTAGTATAGGGATTTCTTCAAAGCAGAATATTGAAGATTTGAAATGAATACTAAATTGAGTCTGGAAAAAGTAGTAGGGATGAGAGACGGTATGAATGAGACTTAAAAAATGTCATCATGCAAAAAATGTGAACTTAGCAGAATTTGTATTATTTTATACTTGTCTCATTTCACTAAGTTAAATAATATGCACAATGGTATAGTTCAAAATAACTTTGAGGAAAAGCTTGCAAATGCATCACTAATACATAATTTTTTTCAAATGCCTCAGGAGTAGAAAGCCTGCCAGCTCCTCTAAGGCCTGCTGGTGGTTGAGGCATAAAAAGCATTGAGGGAAGTTGCAAGTCCGTGTATCTGTAAATTGTTCAACACACATTTACCTTGGGGAATCTTGAAAAGGACAGTGATTACCATTCCAGGGTCTTTGTTTGTGAAATCAAGGCAGAGGATCTATTTCAGCTGAGGAGTTTGTAGAAGAAACCAGCAAAATAAATAGTAAGAAAGTACTAGGGCTAGTAGCATACCAAGGAAATTTCTGAAGGAAATCAGGATGAAGAAGTAGAATTCAAGCACTATCATGCAGTATCTTGCTTAATGCCCCTTAGTAGCATGCTGCTGTAAAGGGATTCAGGGGATCTGGAGTAGGAAAACTGTTCTGTGTATAGTGGATTAAATGGAATAGAATATAATACTTATTCATACTTTTTCAACTTTCTTATGTATTTTTGTTATATATTGCAATACTGTAAAGTGCTTGAAGGATCCAGTTGATTCATGTACTTGAAATTCCAAAGCAGTCATTAAAATCCCATGCCAAAAGTTCTATAACAAATGAAACTGTCATGAAAAGAGCTCTGAAAGTTGAAAGATGTAGGGTCTCCTCTCTTCAGACAATATTGACCTTGTCACTATGGAAGACAAGCTACTGGACGAGATGCATCCTGTAGTTTTTAATTTGCCACTTTTAGTGTTGAACTAATATTAGGTTAAAAAAAAAAAGTAGTTGTGGGTGTAAACAGTATATGTCAACAAAATCTCTACTGATACATGGTTGAATTTTGGTTTATGTAATGTGGTTCCCCTAAACTGGTTCTGTTTTGTTAGTATCAACATTTTTTCATAGAATTTTGCTTTCTTGAAAATTTACCTAAATTAACTTTGTGCAATTTTTGTTTCTCCTAATAAGTCAAATAATTTGTTTGCTAAAAATTTCTGATTTTCCCAGGAGGATTGTGATTCCAGAATTTCCATATTAAAAGCAACTGTGAGCCCTGAAAAAAGAACTGCTGGTCAGCTAGTCAGGATAGCGCATATGGATGAAATACTTGGCTGTCAAGATACCAAAATATCTGGCAGCTGTTACCAGGATTCAGGCTTCCCAAAATGGGGATATCGAGAAAGGAATCTTTCAGTAGAAGAAAAAAACCTGAAGGATGGGGAAAAGAAAATAGTTATTCCTCTTAAAAGAAAGCAAAACGTGTCTACATCTCGCTCAGAGAAAAGAAGATTGCAGGTAAATACCTACATGTTCTTACATGAAAGAAGATACAGCTGTACTCCTGGACAAACAAAGTCTTCTGGAAAGTATCCTTGTGATATCAGCAGTTTAGGATGTGAAGAGAGAAGTGAACTGCTTGCAGCTATAGAACAGGCAGCAGCTTTTGTAACTACTATGATATTTCAAGATGGTTCTTCACAACTCAGCTCGGAGCAGGTTAGTGAAGGATGGGTTTTGTTTAGTCAGCTCTGTGGAACCATTTGATTGTGCATGTAACTGATAATCACAAACCCGTGTTCATTGGCAACACTTGTGTATGGCATACCAAAATGTACAGTTAGATTACATTTTATTTTTAACTGCCAAGTAAATCTTAGAGAAAATAAAACCACTCTGATTTTTGTGTCAAGGCTGAAACACATCCTCCTGTACTGTGTCAAATGTATTACTAATACATGATATTATGCATTAGTGTACATAATATGTTTAATATTGTAAAACATTTGGGAGTTTTTCTTTATAGGATTGCACAAAATCTGTTAGAGGAAACACTATTGTAATTATGCTTCACAGGCCTCTACCTCATCAGTAAAAGGAGTTGTTGTGCTGGTGAAGAATCAGACTGATCAGCCTTGTCCTCCCAGTCACACTTCAACTGGCTGTGCTTGGAATGCTGATAATGAAAATGATAAATTAATTTATTTGAAAACTGAACAGTCATCTCTTTGGGAACAAGAACAAGCTCACAAGAAATTTTCTTGGTGAGAGTATGTAGGAAAAAATACTGTTTTGCTTTACATATGCTTTCAGCAATAATAATGTGGGTTGCTTAGCACAGGCCTAATCTCCTTACGTGTCAAGCTCGTTGAATTTCATTTTAGCTGTGTTAGTTCCATATCAAGTCTGGGTTTATAGAAACCAAATAAGAACAGACTATTCCTTTGGGCTCAGCATATCACTGACTTGCAGCCCTTTCAGAATTAGGCTGGGATTCTGGTAGGAGCTGTTTACACTCACCTGAAAATCCTTTATGAGCAGTTAAAGCTGGACAGCACCAAAGAAGGTTTTGTCCAGGTTTATCTTCCTTGTATTTTATTTACCATTTCTTGATCTGTATTTCTTAGCTAGTACATTTTTGATGGACATTGTGGTAAACACCCTTTCTGAGCTTTGTTAATACTTTAAATCTTTTTAGCATATATTTTTTTAATGGCTTTTGACATTCCAAATGAAGCTTTACTAACATTCAGTAATAATACAATATAATTTTGGCAGTAGAGGCTTTATGTTTATGTGTAATACATGGACTAAATTTTTATAAAAAGTTGGACTATGTTTTAAAGTTCAGTTATTATAACCAAAGTCCATTTTTATTTTTATTAACTTGAAAATCATAGCCCAAAAAGGGAGAAATGCAAACTGAATCTGATTCCTAGATGTAATACTCTAGCATTTTAAAACTCCATCAGAATATTTTATGACTTTCAGTAATAGCTGTCTTACTGTAAACTGCTGAATTTGGATTATTAAATTACAAAACATTAATTTCAAAATGTGGGACTTGGTTCTTAGTTGCATCTCTCCACTGCTTGAAATCATGGCTTGAAACAAATCATGAGTTTGCTTCTTCAATAGTAATGGGGTTACATGACAAGTAGATTAATAACATGTCAGCTTGAATATAGGTTGTTGTGAACTGAGAAGAACATGTCAGTAAAGCATGTATGTAAGAACAGTAAAAATTTGATAAGTTGATTATGAGTATTAGCAATTATATGAAACCTACGGGTAATTACTTACTGTAAGAGTTGTGCAATTGTTTAAGAAGGAATCTATAATGCATACAGCAATACCTTATGATCTGTGTGATGTCTAGTATGTCTGAACCCTTGGAGCTGTGGTCTCATACCATCAAAAGTGCTTTATAAAAACTAATCTTTTTCTATCTTGCCCAAAATATAACTTATTTTAAAATAAGACACATAGTTGGTAAATCTATATACTAATATATATATATATATAGTTGGTTATATCTATTTAAAATATCATGAATGAAGGAATTGTATATATTTTCAATAGGTATGGAAATACATGACAAAGATGAAGCATTTTGGATTTAAACAGCATTTTAACACTGCTATGGCAGTTTAGGCTGTCTAGTAAGTTTTAAACTGGTGTTTTATAATGCTACATCAGTATAATCTCTGTGATCTTATTTAGATATACTGAAGTATTACAGGTATTCCAGTTTGGGTTTTGGATTAAGGTTGCACTTCAGGAATTAAACAAGTATTTGTTTTCTTTATATAATATGTGATTTATATGATATTTATATGTGATAAAGCATATCTGCTAGGATGTTTTAATTTCTTATACATCACTTTAAGTTTTACTGAACTGAGAATTTAATACTCAAATGCACTAGTCTGTTCTTATAGGAATAAGGAAATATCTTGGGTTAAGTGTTTAGTATTAGGTACTAATTAAAATAACAAAGTAAATAGATTGACTAAATATAGGAGCAGTATAGTGTGTGTTAATGAACTACTTCTGTGCAGGCAAGTGTTGTTTCAAATGCTACAGAGCCAAGTTCCAATAATTTGCTTCAATGCAAAAGATTTCCTGAGGACTCTACTTCAAATTTATAGTAATGAAATCAGCTGGAAACAAGGCAAGTATTCAATGTATGATCTCATCCTGAAATCTCTGTGCTATTGGTGTTTCTGTAAAAATCACTAAGTGTAGAAATAACTAAATTGCTGGTTAAGTAATATATAGAAAAACAGAGTTTGGTACCGTGAAAAAGAACACCCTTCCTGGGGGAGGTTGTGACCAGAGGCTTGGCATGGCAAGATAATGTATTTCTTCTCAGAGTAGGAATCAAATCATTGAGTAACTTAAGGATAGCTTCCAGGAGAAACGAAAGCTCTCAACAAGGTCCTGATTATAGCTGAAAAGGTCAAGCTACTTCGTGTTTCATATTCCCTAGGAAAAAAAAAAAAAAACTTCCTCTGCTCAAAGGAAGGGCTAAAATAAATCCCTGGGATGCTCATAGTTGTCAGAATTAGGAATCACTTGAAAGGGCCCATGTTCTTTTGATAGAAACAAGACTCTTCTCTATAGATTGAAAAGCAACTACAAACAATGGGCATAAGATGTAAATATAATGTCTTTTTTGTTTTGGGTTGTTTTTTTTCATTTTTTGGGGGGGTTCTTTTTGGTGCCATGTATCAAATTACTGCTCAGTGAGTTACAGAAGTGCACATGACCTTTCAGGAGGGGCTCCTGCTATGGAGAATCATGTTGCGTTCAGCATCTGAAAAGTTTCTGTAAGTCACAGTAAACTGATGATGATTTAAAATCTGGTGTGAAGATCTGTACAAAAACCAGCACTGGGAATGGGTGGGAAAAGAAATGCCATAATGGAACTGGCAATAATGACTTTTATAACTTTGAAGTACTTAATTGGTAATATCCCACCTGATCCATGGGATTTGAATCTGAAGATTCTAGTAAACAGAAGAATTCTTGCCTAGGCTTTTGGAGTAGCTGTAACTTGCATTATGGACATTAGAATTTGCTCCTGGTTAGCTGAGTCTGCAAGGTTGTGTAGCATGGAGTGCACTAAAAATGTGACCTGTAGGTCATAGTTTGAACTTAGGGGTTACTGAAGAGGATACTTAGGTTTATCTTTGAATATATCACAAAGCAGTTTAATTATTAGTTTTTCCTGTTCTTTGTAGAACTGCAGGACACATGTAGAGATTGTAGTTCAAAGGAAAGTCGAATAGCACTGGGTTTAGCACACCCTATCCATCTAAGTGAACATGAGGCTGCAGTGTAAGCACATACGATGCTAAAGGACAAAAGGTTCTGAGTTTTGGAAACAATGCACTGTGTGCCCATATGTGAATTCATATATACATTAATGATCTTGGTCTGATTGCTAGGAAGTAAATACCTTCCTAATCCCCAATAGCAATTTTGTGGGTATCAGTCAAGTTAACAACAGTAACAATAAGAAAACTGTACCAGAGGGAGACTCTCATAAAAAAACCCACCTCAACTTTAAGTTTTTCAGTTCTAGGAAAGGGAGGTTTTTACAGTAAATCTAAGGAACCAGAAGTTTTTTTATATTTAAAAATTTGGAAAGATCAACCAACCAAAAAAATCCCCCCCAACTTCACAAAATAACACTCTTCAAAAATATGCAATACTGAACTTCCTCCTGTGTAGTCATGACCATGTATTAGAGCTGTGAATTTGATGTTTAATATTTTAGTAGAGTAAATATTTGTCCTTTTACGATGTGTGCATGCAGGAAAGATGGACAAAACTTCAGAGCTATTTTTCAGTATGGGAGTTAATTTAAGTATTTTTAATAATTTGTTTTGTAGTTGCCAATACTGTCGTGCTAGATCCAAGGATTGCAGCATGGCTGATAAACCCCAGCGACACAGTTCCTTCCTTTGAGTGTTTAATACAGAAGTATTTTGAAAAACCTTTTTTAAAGGGAGCAGAAAATACAGATATAGGCACTTTGATAAATGTATCTGTAAGTAGCTTGTTTTCAATTGTTTGTGGTTGGGTTAAAAAAGGGAAGAAAATGATAATAAAATTGCTTTTTCTTAGAAAATATTACAAAAGATAGATAATGCTTTTATAATGGAATAAAATTATTCTGTAAATGCTACATGTTGGATATCTAAAGAAAGGGGAGAAGGGGAGGTTTTACTGCATCTACCAAGATGGGACCTCATTCTCCAGGAACAGCTGTAAAATTTTCTTTTGAAACTGTAAAGCTCAGTAACAACTTTAATTAATATGCAATTTTCTCTTTTCTTCTCTTCACCTTCCTGCAAAATGATTTCCAGCTCTCCTTTCCGAAATGTCTGATGCTGTGTTCTCCAGTTCCTGTGCAATTGTAGCCTGTATTTAGTTGATTGTTATTAACCATTTTGCTAAATTTCACAGCTGGTAAAGATGCCACATCATAGGCTGGGAAACAGCAGGGAGTGAAATGTGAACCTTCAAGCATATGTATGAAAAAATCTGTGAATTTTAATTCTCAGTGTGAGAGAATGCATGATGAACTTTTTGACATGTTATCCCCTGCATTATGGAAAGTTCTTCCTGTATCATATCAAATGTCTTCTGTATTTCTCTTGAAATTTATTTCCTGAACTTTATAAAATATTTGTATCTGTTTTGGGCTGTGGTGATCTACTGTGGGCACATTAGCTTTCAGAGGTTGTTTGATGGATAAGATGATGTAGAGAAACCTACATAATGGGTTTTTTTGATGCCGTTCACTTTTCAGAGGTCTTGCTCATTCAGACCATCATGTATTGCACCATGATTATAGGACCTGTAGGATACAAATCCACAGATGTCAATTGTGCTTAGAGGATAGACAGAGATTGGTTGTATTGGACCTACCCATCAGTGTAGACTCTTCTGAGAAAACCAGAGGCAGTTACTTGAAAGCATTGGCTGTAAACTGCAGTTGTTCAGAAGCTACTTCATTAATTAAATTATTAGTGTAGGGAATAGACAAGCAGATAGAAGTTACCTATCATTATTTCTATATAGGATGGCTTTGCTGTGAGTCAGCATCCTTAATCTTGTCTCTTCCCTTAGCTTGGCTCAGTCTTTTGTTCTTCAGATAGCACATCTGTTCTTAGTCACTTTTCAACTTTGTCATCCTGATTCCCAGCTCTGAGTTAAATATTGAAATTTTATTTCCTTCCTGTCCTACTTCAGGTCTAGTTTGTTTCCTTGCCCCAGCCATCTCCAGTGTCTTTATGCTGACTTGTTCACTCAGTGCCCAGCTAATGCCTCCTTGTAACATCCTGTGATTATTTTGCCCCCTTTCCTTATTTCTTAATTTGTCACCTGCACTCTCACACTTCCTTTTTGGCTTTTCTCCTTTCTCAGTGAATCCCAGTTCTTCCTGTGTCTCCTGGCTCTTTGCCAGGTTTATCTCTTCAATCTTCTTGCTGTTTTTACTGGTAGCTTCCTAACAGTTGTCTATACTGCCAGAGGGATCTGTGGTAAGTGATAAATCATCTTGTGCCTCACTACTTAAGTGAAGCTCCCTGTCTTGTGCTAGTCTTGTCCACCCACCACAGTACTTGGGATGACTGCTGGTTTATTCTGTAGCCCACAACTCACCCACACACCTCTAGCTCAAAGATGTGCTGCTTGCTGCTTGTCTGTATATTTGGTGCTGTGCCAAAGTGGTTATGGTCCATACTCACAGCAACATTTGCTGGAACAGGTGCTAAACATTATGCTGGTCATGTCATTGCTGCATTTACTGATGAGGAATTTTGGTGTCAGTTAAAGCCTGTCACTGGGCTCTTTCACCTCCAGAAAGGGATCAAGCAAACTGTCTGTATTTCACAGGCAGCTCTTTTGTTTCAGAACAAGTTGGTATGGACAAGGTTTCTTGGAGCCATGTTGGTGACATTTCACTGCAGTATGGACTAGACTGTTTTAGAACAAGGATCATTACCAGTGGATATATCAGTTTTGAAGAGAGCTCTCTGCATCCTACCTTCCAGGGCTTGCTGTTTCTCAGTCTTTATTTTTAATGGTCATGTTCTTGGAGCAAACAATCATTCTCAGTATTTGTATACATTTCAAAAAGGTATTCTAGCCAATTGAAGGAGGTGACGAGATGCTGTGTGGAACACCTCTGGAACAAAAGGGAGGAAATGAACAGTTCTGACACAAAAGTGGCAGTACTTACATGAGAAAAAGAATGCAAGGAATTTTTCCTCATCTTACAAGTAGCAAGGGAACTCTGACTTCACTGTCAAAGGCAGTTTATCAATACTATGTTTCTCTGTACTTGATACAAAATGTAAATATAAGAACAGGCAAAATCTGGAATGTTTATAATCTAGTTCTGTGTTAATGATTTGGGTTGGACAGAGATCTAACAACATTTCTAAAATGTTAAGGCATACAGAAAAGCACATTTTTACAATTTATACCTTCTTAAAAAGTTAATTCTTAAATAATTTTATGCTAGCAATAAAGTTATTGATTTTTTTTTTATTTATATCAGTATCAAAACTTGGGTGTGAACTTGGAGAAGCTTTATAATGTAATGATGGACCTTGCTCATGGCTTAAAGGTAAGACAAAAAGAATTTGCCCAGGAATAACTATGTAAGTATTGAATTAAAGAGAGTTAATGATGTATTTCTCATTTGAATTAGAATAAAAGAATGCTTCAGTCCTTAGTGGTTTACATTGGCAGTCAACATTTAAAATAAATTGCCCATCAAATTTGCCATTTTTTCTAGAAGGAAATGGTGTCAAGGTTAATCTTAAGGAGGAACTTATCCTCTGCTTCATTTAACTAAATGAAGATACTGAGAACAGTAAAGGTTCAGAATATTGGCTTTTCTTTTAGCATTTAAATCTATGTATTACTGTCTAAAAAGTGTTAAAAGACGTAGAATATAGTATAGCTATATTTTTCTGTGTATTCCTTGCTTATGAAAACTCTCAGCATGTCTTGTGTTCTGGACTGTGTTAACCAAGCACTGATCACATGCTGGGACAGCCTTCCCAGAGAGGTGGCTGAAGGCCCAGGCCTGTCAGTGTTTAAGAGGCAATTGGATAGTGCCTTTAACCATATGCTTGGAATTTTAGTCAGCCCTGAATTGACCAGGCAGTGGGACTAGTCATTGTAGGTCCCTTCCAAGTGAACTATTTCATTCTGTTTTACCCCTTATTTCAGTTCAGAATGCACCTCAAGAAATCTGTCGGGGTATGTGTGCCTTTTTAATGCCTGTGATAATATAACTGGAAAAGTGCCAGAAATTAGGGATACACCCAGGTTCTGGTGCAAGAGGCATCACAACTTCCCAGTCTTTGAAATTCCTGGTAGCAGATGTAGGGCTTAGACCATGAGGTGGTGGAGCCATATTAATGTGGATATCCAAGTGGCCCAGCAGTATGATGAACAATCTGTGAAGGGAGGCAGCAGGGAAACACCAAAGGCACAGAAACACAGAGATCCAGCCCACAAGAGATTTTAGACACGTCAGATCGCTTCAGTGGTTAGAGAAAAAACAGACTTTCTGTTCTCTGTAAGTAATTTGGGGACATAACCATTTCAACTCTTATTGTCTCTCTAATGAAAACAAAATTACGGATTATGAATGGTTGCCGAATTGTTCAAGCGAACAAAGGAAAAGAGATAACTATGTGCGCTATTATAATGAAGCTTGCTTTAAAAATAAACTGTTTAGAAAAAAAAAATATATTATTAGCACTCTTGTACAAAGTGGTTGCTGTTGCAAAATTCCTATTCCCCACAAAAAGGATGTGACAACATTAAGATACTATAATTTGCACTATGTAGTATTTCATGCCACAAACAGTGTTGTCATATAAAAAGGAAATATACAGTAAGTGAAATACTGCTCACTGGAAAATATGTTCACCTAATGACACCACTATATGTTTTGAGATCAAAATTAGCCGGTACTGAAGAATGTACTCATATCTTATTTTACAGGCTCAAGGTTTGTGGAACTTATTTTGCACATTAGAGCTTCCACTTATCAAAATTCTGGCAGGTATGAAAGTTCTGGTCAAAATACAAATCTTCACTATTTTCACATAGCTGCTCACTATGCTCAAGTGGAATGTAATTCCTCAGAATATGAAATCTTATCATAGCCTCATAACAGCTGTGTGAGTTTGAGTTTCCATTTTACAGTCTAAGAAGAATGTAAAATTGAAATTGTAAATTATAAGTGTTCGTAATCTAAAATTGTATTTACAGTGATGGAAACACACAAAATATATGTGAACAAACAAGAACTGAAAAAAACATCAGAGATTCTAGGGGTAAATTTTGTATTAATTTTTTTCTTGAAAATTGTATAATATCTTTGTGCTTTTGCTGAGGATAACTGATTAGAAAGAGAAGGAACTTCTGTCACATTGAATGTAATAGTGTGGTGTTTTTGTTAAATGGTTATAAATATAACTAATTATATTTGTTATTTTAGGATACTTCCCTGTTTATTTACACAAGTAAAAAAGAGGTATTTGCTTCATCAGCCTTTCCCCAGTACTGAAATCGTATTGCAAAATGTGCAGGTCTTTTGGGTTATGTGTTGCAGAGTAAAAATGGTAATTTTTATTTTCTGAACATACAGTTTTCAGTAACCATTTCCCTGAGAAGCGACAGACTTCTCTCCCTCTTTTGTGAACAATACACTCTTTAAATGACTGTTCTTTGATAAAAATAGCTACAAGAGAATCCCATTTTGTAACATAAAATTTGACTAGATAATCACTGGTCTGGCAGATTACTAATTTATCAGAATAATTTTCATAGCTATGTTTCTCACAGATCTCTAAAGCTTCAGTAACCTAAGTTCTTTAACCACAAACGTTGGTACTTCTTACTACAATAAATTCCCTTACCAGATCATGAAGCAATATAAATTAAGGAGTATATAAGCAATCTACTCAACCAAATGTTGATGGTCAGCAATTACATGATATCAAGTACTCCATTCTTAAATAAAGACTCAATATTTGCATTAACCTTGGAAGTGGCAGATACTGAAGAAACTAATAATGTGAACAGAATAATTTTGATGTCCTGATACGTAGTTGCGGCTCAAAGAGCTCGAACAGGAGGCTCATGAGGTTGCTGGAGAACGATTCCTTTTGACCAGCAGTTGTCAGCTCCGGGAGGTATTATTTGTATTACTGTTTCTACTTAAGGTGTACGTTCTATGGATTTATTGATACAGAAGAACTGTAAAGCATATAAATCCTTACTGCTTCTTACTTATTTTCTTCTATATTAATTCTCTCATTTTCTGATTTTAATGAAAGACATCAGTTTTTAATAAATACAACAATGTTGAATAATCTGTATTTGATTGTATGTACATAAATTATGCTTTTTTTAAAGTAACTATGTCACTGCTTCAATAGCTCAAAAATAAAGATTTTTAGTTCTGTTAGTTCTCTTTGCTACAGTATGCTCTATTTACCTTGAAACCTCTTTTCCTTTCTATTTCAACTCTTGAAACACTGAAAGATTTATTGTCTTTTTCTTACTTTAGGTACTATTTGATAAGTTAAAGCTGCATACGCTGTGTGAGAAACTTCACAGAACTGAAATACAACAGCTTGTATCCACCTCAGAAGTTGTGGTGAGACAGGGAAGGGTTTTAAAACCAGCTGCATGATTTGGAAAAACTTCTAAGTTATATTCCAGTGAAATTGTGGTTTGTCTAAAGTTTTTTTAATGATCTTGGTTTATTTTTGTATTGTCCTATTTGTGCTACAGTTACTTGTCCCAGAAAAGAGAGTTGCACACCATGGCAGGGGAAAACATATCAGCTACTGAAGGTGTCCCCTGAGCCTCCTTTTCTCCAGGCTAAACATCCCCAGCTCCCACAGTTGTTCCTCATCAGACTTGTGCTCCAGACCCTTTTCCAGCTCTGTTGTCCTTCCCTGGACACTCCAGCACCTCAGTGTTCTTTTTGAAATGAAGGGTCCAAAACAGAACACAGTACTCACTGCTGAGTGTAGGGTGACAGTCACTGCCCTGCTCCTGCTGCCCACACTGATTGGTGTGCCCAGCTGACCCAGGCCAGGAGCCATTGGCCTTCTTGGCCACCTGGGCACACCTGGCTCGTGTTCAGCCACTCTCAATCAGCACCCCCAGGTCCTTTTCCACCGGGCCCTTTCCAGCCACGGCCCCAGCCTGTGGTGCTGCAGGGGTTGTTGTGACCCAGGGCAGGACCTGGCACTTGGCCTTGCTGAACCTCAGACCCCTGGGCCCACTGATCCAGCCTGTCCAGATTCCTCAGTGGAACCTTCCTGCCTTTCAGCAGATCAACTCTTCCATCCAATTTGGTGTCATCTGCAAACTGACTGAGGGTGCTCTTGATCCCCTTGTCAGATCATTAAAAAATCATTTTGTGAAGATAATAATAGTAATGGAGATTCTTTTTAGAAGAGAAAAAGCTTCTGTACAGCTGCATCTGTTTCTGATTTGGTGCTACAATTGAATTGCTCTAGTTTACATAGGAGTTAAACTGCACAACTCACTGCTGAACTTGAACATCTTTGGGGAAGTTAGGAGGGTAATATTTATTTCTTCTTAAGGAGGAAATTCCACTTTTCAGTCAAGTGTCTGAACTACCAAGTATGATCTCCAGTAACCTCAACAGTATAACCATAAAACCCACACACTACTCAAGGAGAAGGAGGTTTCATAGATCAAACATATAATCTTGGAGAGTGACAGAGAGCCTTGGGAAATGGGAGGGATCAGTGAAATAGAATTCATGTCATCTTTTTGTGGGAATATAAGATTTGTTGCTATAATCAAAGCAATGCTTTCATGTAGTTCAGTATTCTCTTTCCAATAACTGCTGAGACTTGGTTTTTTAGAGAAAGGTAGGATGAAACCTTCCAGGAGATAAATAGTAGGCAATTAATCTTAAGATGTTGTTTCTCCCTGGTAGCAAGAAAAAGAACTTATTTCTTAAAATATACATTCTAGTACAGTTGCATCTGTTTTTCATCCTGGACTATTGTAGTTCCAGATATTTTTTGTGGTACTTATAAATATCCAGTATCTATTTTAATAATTTAATTCTTTACCTCAACAGAATTTTTGGCAGTTTCCAATCAAAGTAATAAGAAATATACTTTATTTTATTGATTTTTAATTTGACAATTTCAATTTCTCTTGACGTTTTGCTGAAACTTTTCTTAAGACATGAACAGGAGAAATTATTCTCTTGGATTGTGTGGGTATAAATATGTGTGTATGCATGTATTATTTTGCCTACTTCCATTGTGTTCTCTCTTGCGTTTATGCTGTATAGCACAAAAAACAAACAAAGGGCCATAAAAACACACACACATCACACCCCTGTGTTTTCAAAGTTGCTGTGGAAAAGTTTTGATGTCTATGTGTCTTTTTGTCCTGTCTGGGACAGGAGTGAAAGTGAAATGGGAAGGAGTAATCTCCAGCCTTCCTAATGAAAGCTTCATTGGGGCTGGGGAGGGACTGCTGGAAGGACATCATCCTTCAGCCAGTATTTTGTCCATTCAGCTTGTCAAGAAAATTTCTTCCTCCAAAATGTATTCTGTTCAGGTTTGTTTAATAATATAACTTCAAGAAAAGTGTGTCATTAATTCACATTCTTGATTTTGCAGCTAAATAAATTGCAAGATCTTCATCCTTTGCCTAAGATAATTTTAGAATACCGCCAGGTGAGCTGATATTTTTTTTACAGAATGTAGTTTTATTGAAGAAAAATTTGGCAAGACAGATAACATATTCATAGTTAAATAAATAAGTAAGTTTGCTCTAGTGGAAGTTCATTCAAATACTAATTTAAAGTCAGTGTTCTTAAGACTTTTTAAATTTTAATGCTTATAGTTGTTTTGCTCTATATTAGATGATAGCCAGCAAACAACTTGTACAATGTTGCAGAATCAATTGGAAAACTTCACTGCTAAATTTGTGTAGTGCTATAAAGCATACTTGGGGCAAAACCTCTATTTTTTTGAGTTCTGAAGAAATGGTTTGTGTAAAATGAAGGCGACAACTGCTTATGGGGAGTTTTGGGGTGACAAATCTCCTGAAAATCCAAAACTATCTAGTTAGTCTGCTCCCACACTTAATCATTAGGTATTCAGTGAATAAACTTCCAAGAATTTAAGAAAATAAAGCAAAGTTAAAAACTGTGGGGTTATGTTTTGTTTTGATCTTTTTTTTAAAATTTGTGTGTGTGTTGTGTGTGTGTGTGTGTGGTTCTCATGTAATTTATTGACCTGGGGATATAAGATGTAAAATAATAAATTCAAATAGTTCATTTAATAGTATCTGCAAAGCTCTGTCTCTAGGTTATAACCAAGCACTTGCCTAACTTACATGAATAGGTTAAGCTATCAGTGAGTATAAATCCATTATTTACTTGGATAAAACTATCTTTAAGAAATAAAAGTCTACAAACAGGATGCATTTGGAAATTAGGATCTTTAATTTGAAAATAATCCCTTCTTTTTATAAGTAAACATTAATCTTAAATTTTATGCATTCTAGGTTCATAAGATGAAATCAACTTATGTGGATGGACTGCAAACATACATGAAAAAGGTAGAAATATATAAAGTAGCTTGTAAAATCCTAAAAATATGTGAAATGATTGCAGTGTTTACGGTTTAAGAACTTCTATACATGGAAAATTTAAAAATATTTCTTTTATATTGTTTTGATTGCAGTGAATTTTTCTTACTGATACTTGTATTAAATAAAACATAGCTGTGTGTCCTTTTTTTTTGTTGTTTTTTTTTGTTTTTCGCTTTACTTGATTTCAGGGATTTATTTCCTCTACTTGGAATCAAACTGGAACTGTGACTGGCAGACTTTCAGCCAAACATCCTGTAAGTGAGCTTATTGGAAGATTTGCATTTTAATTGAAACAAAATATTAATATTACTTGTACAAAATATGTAATATTTTTAACACAGGAAATGTTTGTTTTCATGCTTGTCTAGTGGTTGCTGTATTGTATCTAAATGATGGACAGAAAAAGCTTATTAAATGGGTATATTACTGTAGGTCATCTGTACTTAGGCATATTTTATGTTATCTGTGATCAGAATTAACATTAACATTCTACCTGAAGTAGAGGAGTATAGTTGTAAGCCATGCATGTACCTTGAATATTTCCTTCTCATGAATTCCTGGTGTTCATGAAGTACTCCTTGTAAAGGATCAGTGGAAGGTGGGCATTACAGTAAAAAAGGAAGCTCTCTTCTGGAATTTGGCTTCAGGCCTCATAGCAGTAAAGGGCTCAGCTTGGCAGTGCTGGTGCTCTGGAAGTCTTGCTTATATGCCTGTGACACTTGGGCTCTTTGTGCTTCCTTTCTTGGCTATAATGATCTCCATGTACATGTTGGTGCCTGAAACATGTTTTATTTGACTTTCTGGACTGCTAAAGGCTTGTGCTATTATTTTTTTTTTTATATATATTTTTTTCCTATAAAGTGGCCTTTCAAGGGCTTACTTGAATGTATTCTATGATCCCATTTCTCTTGGTGTTTATGACACCCACTGACCTTGGCTGTACAGACTGGTGAGGCCTTTATGCTCCCCTCTGTCACAGCCCATGGCTGCCTGGACAAGAGTGCAGGACCTGGTGTGGGACGAGATGGGGCTGCAGAGTTCCAGGGCCTCAAGACATAAGTGAGAACAGCAGAAGAAAACTAGTGACTGTTGATCAGGGGAAAGTTTCTGTTTGGTTTAACCATGGCATTTTCTAGCAAAGACCTGGCCTATAGCCCTGTGGATGACTGGGAACAGATACAAAGATGGGATTTGTCTCATAAAGGCTCAAGGGAATCTGTGAGGCTGTTGTCCTTTTAACTTGTGCCCCAAAGTGGTGTCAGTTTCTGTCCATGCAGATTTGGGTACTGCTTATCTCTGTGCAGGACCCAACCTTAAGCTTTATGGGTACAAATGGCATTAGGAGCTTTCTACAGTCCTGGAGAAAGTCCATGGTCTTCCACAGCTCTGTGTGGGAGCAGAGATGTAAACCTTAACAGTCCTGACCACTTTGCATGGATGGGATTGTGTGGTTCCTGGCAAGTCCTGCCTGGAATGGCGATTTTGGAGTTCTGACAGAAACCTGTCCTGGGGGGTTCTCACCCTCACCATACTGGTGACTTCCTTAGCTCTTCTTTCACATGTCTTCACAGTTCATGTTCATTTGCATCTTCCTACCCTTGTGATACATATTTCCATAAAATTTGCCATCAAACAATTTATAGGAAGTGCTTATGCTTTTTGCTGAGTGAAAATCAGTGTTTAGGATTCTGAATTAACAACGGAATGGGGAAGTGTTACTGCTGCTCTCGTTTCTCATGCACCCAGATAGGAGAAAGTGAGAGGAAAAGATGATCATGAAGGTCACAGTTTGCTGAATTTTCTGATGTGATGCACAGGCATTTCCAAGTCAGAGCTGAACAGACAGCTGTCTTGAAAAACTGCTTACAACACAGTGACCTTTGGCCCATCATAGTAAAAAGGACATGAAATCTAGTTTTCTTTAAAGTTGTTTTTCTTCAAAATAGTGCTGCTAAAGCTAGCATCCAGGGTTGCCTGAGGCTGGCTTTTCCTTCTAAGGAGAAACATTGGCATGGCTTTTTTTGTTTGAAATGTTTATGGAACCTATACCATCTGTTTCTGAATCATTTATTGATATAGAAGATACACTGCAGTTCCCAGTCACTTTGCTAAGTGTTAAAGATTGGAAAGATTCTTGCCAAAAATCATAAATATTTGAGATATTTTTGCAGTTACTATGATATTATGTCAAATTTTAGCTGCATTTTTGCAGAGGTAGTTTATTTTTAACTGTTTTAAAATACTTTAACAAGTGATTAAAGCAAAAGATAAGTGTGAATCAGATTCTGGGAGAATTCAAATGGAAAAACATCCCATACTCTGCAGTGCTTCTGAGAGATGAGGTTCCAAACAAAGGTTTCTTCATCTTTCTTTTGTTTTGTAAAGGTAATGGATATATCTGTCCTCTGTCCTTTAAGGCATTTAATGGAGTCCAGGAGGGATTTACTTAGAGGTTTGAGGGGAAATGACTAGACATTAGATACAGAGCAGAATTTCTTTTTCAGATAAACTGTCATCCTCTTTCCGACAGTTCCACATTTGATATATGGATGATGTATATTTTTGGCTTTATGTGGGTTTTTCTCAATAGATAAGTTTATTCACATGAATTTTTATGACTTCTGTGTTGTAGCAACTTAGAGGGGGTTTCTTAGCAGCAATTTACTTCAGTGGTTCTCCACGTGTTCATCTATTTTAGTTTAACTGTGCACTTCATTTCTTCTCATTTGGTTTCTCCTCTACAATACGTGTGCAGTATAAATCATGTGTTTTTCACAAATAACAGTGTTAATGTATTATTGCTAAATAGGGACACATTTGATCTTGCAGTTTCCTGTTATAGCATTTTAGGCATCTATCTGCTACTTTTGGAGAACCTGAGTATCTGACACCTAAAAGTAAATATAAACCCCAGAAATTATTTTATAATGTATCCATATGCTAGTTGGTTTTTTTTTCTCTTTTATGGATTGCTTATGACTATTAGGGAAATTTAATTAGTTGTATTATTTGAATATGTTATTTTCAAATAGTTTTTTGTATAAATGTATTAGTCTTGTCTACACTAGGATGCCCTTTGATTATATTGTTCATAGATAACTCTTCTATTAGATATATTTATGACATTCATAAAAGCTTGTTTATGTTCTCCAAACCTACCTGGAAATATCTCTTTTCAGGCTTTCATGTTTTAAAGCAGAAATAAGTCAAGACACAAGTAGAAAAGCATAAACCCAATTAAGATCAAGCCCCTTTCAGAATGAAAAGAGAGAAATCCTAACTTGAGATATAAAGATTGCATAAAATTAGATGCTCTAATTTGGTTTAAGATGTAAATTTCTGTGCTAGAATCAGATACTCTGTATTAAGTTTTCTTTCCTCCAGGCTTCTGCAGCAGAATGAACTAAAATGCTGCTAATGAGTTTATGCTTCTCTGCTTCAGAAGATGTTTGTATCATTAAACTGAAAAGCATATTGTGGTGACTTCAGGGAGCATTTCCTTCCTTTTAGTAACAAAAAGTTATGGGGAAGATAAATAAAAAAAATTCACCTTCTTGGAGAAAGCGGAAAAAAAATAAAAAAGCATTCCTGTTTTTCCTCAGGAAAAATGCTTTTGCAACTCATCCAAAAAGGAAAAGAAATAAAATAATTTAACCTATCAGTCAAATAAATATGTTTTACTGTGATTTGGAAATCAGGAATGCAATTTGAAAGGGAAACTAATTAGAGCATATTGAATGTTAACATGCTTGAGGAAGTGTCATCAAGAACCTGATATATTGCATATATCTCAATCTCTTCAACAGACATAAGATTTTCTGGTTGTGAATGCACAATGGAGAATTGCATGCTTGTTTATTAGAAAATGAGTGTTGCAAGTAGTGTTTGGAATATGAATAATGAATTTACCCATCTGGTTTTCATTCTAAGGGGAAAGACAATCCCTTGAAGTAGAGGCCCCTCTGAGCAATTGTCGTCCAAAACGAGTCTGTTCTCTCAATTAACTTAGCAAACCAGTATTTCTGATTATGCATACTGTATCTATGTTATTTCCCCTCTGGGCTGTTTTTTTGGAGTGAAAAATTTTCTAATTTTCTCTGAGATAAAATGGAAATGTGGTTTTGGCATAGTTTTGGGATTGTTTTTGAACAGTGTAGATGGGATGCTGCTTGTCTCCCTTTTCTAGCAGAATCCCAGCAGGATTTGCATCTTGGCATCCCCACATGTGCACTCCTAGCAGGGTGGTCTGACAGAATCGTGCTACCAAAGCTGTTGTGACAGCTCCAAATTTAAAGGTGTTTTGTCCAAGGCCTCGTTAAGGCTGCAGGCAGATTTGTGGTACTACAAATATTCCTTCTGAAAGTTTGAAGTTTATGGTTACAGTTGGATCCCAGCAGAAACAGGATGTTCTGCAAGGTGCTCCAGTAATGATGAGATTCTGCACTGTCTTGTTTTTTCCTTCCCCCTTTCTTTCACAGCTTTTAGAAGGTTTAGCAGAGGCAAATGTGAGAAGTCAGAAATCAAGTCTGGGAGCAGGAATATGCTTGCATTTTGCATTTTTTTTAATCCCCCTCCCCAGAAATGAGCCTAAGTCTTGGCTGCTTTTGAAACTGCACATCTGATAGGAGTAAGATTTTTGTAAACCTGTTTTCATACACTGCCCAGTTGAGAAGAGTATTTACTTGAAATGGACAAGTGGTATGTGCCTTACATTTTCATTGATCTTGGAGTGTGTTTTCTATTTTTTTTAAAAAAGTATGTTTATTGGAAAGCACTGGGGGTGGAGACATATCAGGCACATTACAGGTTCACGTAAAACATCTTTTCTGAAGTCTTCTATAGTATCATCTAGGCTAACAAAATCATATTAAGTATTCCCTAATGTAGGCTTTGCTTATAACAAGGGTAATAAGGATATGAGAGTGTGTCTGTGCTTTCTTGAGCCTTTGAATTAAAGCAATGTAATGTTGTATTTTCTAGTCATTGCAAACCCCTGTCACTCAGATGAGCTGATGTGCTGTTAGAGAAAGCCAGAGTGTGCTTGCTGATTGTTGTGGTTGATTGGTGTTCTCTGGGCATCTTTTGCATTCAGAACATCTTTTCGTGCCGTATTTCTTTTAAAGTATGTTTATTATAATACTCTTGAGTCATATGGTGATTATAACTGCACTAATAGCACTAAAATAGTATCTCATTTTATGAGTAGAGTTATGATGTTTTTATAGTCTCTTTTGTTGCTTAGTTTTCTTAAAAGTAATCTTAATGAAGGCTTCTAGAAACCATATTTACAGTGTTGGAGACAGAAGTTCTCTGTTTCCTCTTCCTCACTCATCACAGTTGAAGTTTTATGACAGGAAAATTGTACTTAAAAATGAGTGAATGGGCATGTTGACAAGACTTTGGTCCAATTACATTTTCAGGATGAAATTTTACACTACCATAACATTCCAGTAGGAGGTTCTTAGGTATTAGTGTGTCAACTGAAGTGTGGAAAGTTACTGTTGGTCATAACATAACACTCATATCTGATGCTTCAGAACACTGTGTTGATTTATTACCCAAATGAAGAATCAAGGTTTCTTCATTATAGACTATAGTTCTTTCAGCATCTGGACTACAATGTCCTTTTCTATGATACATGCACATCTTTGGCATTCTCTGTTGTAATGTTCGTGATTTGTATAGATTCATGTATCTCACGGTGAGTGGGTGGATCCAATATGTGGACAACATTTTATAGCATAATTTGGCTCAGTAAATCTTGTAGCATCATCTGCGATGCAATTCTTTAAAACAAGCAGTTCAATCCTGCCCTCTTCTCTTCTTTTTGGTATTATCTTTATATGTATAATTGTTCTGTGTGTTATTTAAAGAAAACTAATGTGCAGCTGGTGTAAATCTGCTTCCTTGCAGTAATAACATAAAAAATACTTGCATTGTATTTATGCAGGATAAGGTAGTCTGTCATTATTTCTTCTACAAGCTAAACACATAGCACAGAAATAAACAGAGCAATTAAAATTGACAGCACAAAAATGAAAGATTCTATACAACTTGGAAAAATATCAGCCAGAGTAATTTTAGCACATTATGAAATATTGACTATGGAGGCTGAAATCCTCCTTCACTGTCCTTTAGTTTCTGGCAAAATAAATTCTCAGAGAAGCTTAGATTTGTATAAATGGGGAAAAAAAGTTCCTCTAAAATCTTCCTATTCTAGAGAGATGACAGTACTACATACTGCCACTTGTTTCTTTAAAATCAGAGGATAATCTATTTCAATCCAGTATGTATAAATTAAATTGTCCGTACTTGAGCATTTGCTGCTATTGAATGGGCATTGTTAAGGTCGTTGGTTATATGCTGATTCATTTTATCCTTTAAATGGCCTTTGCCAGTGATCTTTTGGGAATGCTCCAGGTAAAAGCCAAAGCTACAATCATGTTTTAGAAAATAATCTTGGACTACAACTACTGCTGCTGCTAGATTATTTTTCTCTGTGATGTGAATGTGATTGGAGCACAGAGCTAACAAGAATCAAAATTAGAATCATCCTTGCTAAAAAACTTGTTTTGATTAATGTAGCTTTCACTACATTACAAATTCAATGGTGTTTTAAAATGAAGTAATTATAGTATTATCTATTACTTGAAGTATTCTGTTACATAAATTAATCTACACCCTTTTTTATGTTTCTTGATATTTTGTCTGATTCCATGTAATCTGAGAATAGTTTAAGAACAATATTAGCATGGTGTTTAGCTTGCAAGAAACAATTAGTGACATTCACTCATAGTCTGTCATAGTCATTGTTCTGCTACTGTTTATCCATCTACATTTCATCTCCTGGCTGGAGACATTTCTTATGCCTGTGGTTGGCATATGCAGCATCCCCTGATGTCTCTGCTGGTCACAGTCACTGTACCTCTGTCAGCTCTGAGGAGTTTCATGGACCCCATGTTCTGCTGAGGTAATTTTTACTGTCCTCATCCATAAGACAGTTGCTCAGACTGAATCTTCAGCAACATGCACAAATACATATGTGATCCTTATATTAAACATATATGTCTATTTGTTACAAAGTTTTCTGTTGGAACCTCTTGTGAATTGATTAATATTGTAGAAATTCTGCCTGATGTTTTTTTTTGGTTTTCATTTGAAGCACTTCATTAGAGGGAGTTTTAGATATACACTTTAGGAACTACTCAGAGCTTGGAGACTTACATTCTGACAGTACATTTAAAATAAAAATCTCAGACACAAATTATATCTTGTCTTACAAACTCTCAAAAGGGGAAGTGTTACTATATTTCTCTGATGGCTGAATTCCTGTTTGCAAGGACAAAATTTAGTCTTAATCTCAGCATAGATTTCATTATGTTTTAACATAGCAAAAGTATTTAAATAGTTTATATTGCTATGTAGTGTTCTTCTACAGTACAACCTTCTTCCAGTTTGTATCTAAGAAAAAATTAAAAGATCTGTGAGGTCTTGCAAGATCAGAAATGAAGAATGATAAAAATTGGTTTATAGGGGAAGATCAAAAGCTAGGTGGATTGAAAGAGACTTCTTATGTATTGGATGTCTTGTCTCATCTTGGATGGACCAGTTTTCACGCAGTAATGATTTTCCAAAGCTTTGTTTTTGGAATTGGCATTCCAAAGAAATTCAGGAAAATTATCTCAGTAGCACTACATTCCTATTATATTCATCTTTCTCTGCTGACAATTATTTTTATTTTTGTGTCAGTAACTAGAAAACTTTCCAATTCTTTATTTCCTCAGCAACCTTCCATAAAGCATCAGGAAACTTTGTGCAGTTTTGGAGATGGATGTGCTCTCTCAAGTTGGGAGCAACAGTGTAAAAAAAAAATAGTGGTTTATATAAGGGTTGCTGAAGATGGACAGAATAGGACACAGGTCATCTTGCTGACACCCATGTGGCCTTGCTGTCCATAATTCTCCTGTCACAGCATGATCATCCACTGTCTCTGACTCTTGAGAACTTACAGTTAAGGACCACTTCTGTAAAGTCATGAACTGTCCTTTCCTCATTGGGAGCAAAGAGACATTACTTATTTTGGTTTCCTTTAACTCCTTCAACCAGCCTTCTGTTCACAGCTTTTTAAGAGGAATTCCCTGCTAACATATGCTCACTTAATTCCTCAATATGTGGAACAATCTTGTTTGAGATGCTAAATTTTGCCCTTTTCATAAAACAACTGTTATATCTTTTCTCTTACAAGTAAATTCCTCCAGCCTGGAAGTCTTGTAAATTTTTGTGTGGTTGGAGGTCTGGTACTTGTACCTTTGGACAATATTCCCTTGATACTGTTTACTTTAAACTTACAGTGTGCAGCTAATCTACAACTATACAGTATTTACTATCTCAAGCTGCCATTCAAAGGATTTTTATCTCTATCCCTTAGCAGTGTTTTTTTTTTCACCAAAACCAAGTCATATCTCCTTGGAGTTCATCCCAGAGTTTGAACATCCCATATTAATGAATATTAGTGTAACAGAGCTAGTATTCTGTGTATAATTTTCTTTGATGAAAATGAAATTAAATAAATGATAAAATGTAGTCAGTTTATATATGGGAAACAAAAGCAGTCTTTTTGTCTTGAAGGATGAAAGAGATGTGTATGCAAACTTCCTTGCTTGCTGTGCAAAAGTGAGTAATCTGTCAGTATGTAGCCAAGAATCTGGGCTGAACCTGTGATTTGACAAAATGATTTGTCACAGAACACAGATTTTAATCAAATCTGTGAGTAAATTATTTTTTTTTTATTTTAAAAATCAGTCATCAAAACTTTTTTCATGTGCCCCTAAACCTTTATTATGGCATGTGACCATTGTGATCATTGCCAGGTCTAAATTTCAGAGAATGTGGCAGAAAGATAATTAGTTGTAGAAAATCAAACACACTGTTCTTAGGGCCTACTCTCTGAAGTAGGAAGTCACAAATTTTTTGTTGCCCTTTTTTCCTTCCTTGTGTTCACATCTTTCAAAGCTGATTAAGCTTGTGGGAATAGGATGAATATCTTTTAAATTTCCCACTTCTCTGATGTCTAAAACCTTGATAATTCTTTGTTGCCAGGTAAGGCAAGAAGGGAGCACTTTACCTTTGATTAATTGTTCTCTGCTGAAAAGTGGAAACTAGTACCAAAAATGAAGGAATCCTTCTCCAGAAGTCTTGTAATTCTGTGTTTTTTGACAAGGAAAATAGATAACCTTAATTTTCCAAGCCACTAGATGGCAATTGCAGACAAGTCAAGATTTGCTAAGGAATGCATCTACACATCCATACCAGACTGGCATTGCTGTGGTGACCTTGTTAATTTTCCTGTTTGCTGTGTTTGTTGAGATGCATGCCATATTTTAAAATTTAGATCTCCAGACTGTCTTGAAATTGAGTTTCATATAAAAGTCACAGAAAACAGCTGTTTATTCTTTTGGAACTATAAACTAATGCTGCTGTGGACAATAATTAAATGTGGCAAATTTCCAAGAAGTTCTTTAAACTTATTTTTGCTGTGTAATTTCTCATTACAGTTGCCTCCAGCTTTGGAGGTGCCAGATGAATTGAGTGAGTTTGATGTTGTGAGTGCCCCCAGGACTCAGTCTTTTCATTCTGCATTATAAAGATGCTCTTCTGGGCAGGGTATGGTTTTCCTTGCTAGTTCTCCAATAGCTTTGGCCTTTAACAGCAGAGCAAGTGAAGTATTGATGATTAAGGAAGGAGCTCACTGAACCTATGCTCAAATTTCTTCTCAAACTGATTAAATTAGATGTGAGGGCACAGTTTATCACTAGGTGTGGTCCCATGTAGAGCAAGAAAAGACAAGTGAAAAAGGATGAAAAGGAGTGAGAAAATTTTGAAGAAGCAGATAAACCAGAGGGAACAGTAAAGAATAACAGGAATTAAAAAAAAAAAGAAAAAGAAAAAGAAGGAATTAGAAATTTAAAAAAGAAATGCAATTAGAAATTTGGAATATAAAGCTTAAAGGACTTGTTATCCACCTATCTTATTAGCATTGTAATGAAGTCTGGTCTTACAGACCAGTCTTACTTCCGCTGTAAAAATATTACAGTGCTAGTCATCAAACAGATGCTGTGGATTTCAAAGCTTACTTTGTGTTTCTTTGTGTAGAGCTGAGTTCATGTTCAAAGAGAGTAGTAGTGGCTTAATTATTCTAATAAACTTTCTGGAGACGAAGTTGCTAAGAGAAACTGCAGAAACATTTGACTTAGAATGTTTCAGTTTTGCTGGAGTGCTACATTTCATGAGCAAAACTGGAATTTTGCTGCTATAAACTTTGATTCAAATGGAAAAGAAAATCTGTGTATTTTTGAAGTATGAGGAAATAATTGGTTTCCTGAAGTAACATCTATTAGAGCAATTAAATCTAAGAAGATCACAGTCTCAGTAAATTTTATTGCTTACAAGAAATGCAACTAGCTTTTGTTATTTGTTGGCACTGGTAGTCACTGTTAAACAATAATTAATGGCTTTATTTTGCTGTAGTGTTTGGCACTGTGCCTCACTAACAGCTGGTAGATTGGTTGCCACATCAAAGGACATGTATATGATAACTTTACCTGGTCTCACTCCTTCCTTCTAGGTGTATGGTCTAACTCCCCCTCGTGACACATACATTTATGAATGGATACTCTTATCTTAGTAGTATTGTCTCTGTTCTTATTTTTAAGGAAGGTCTTAGAACAGTGGGGGAATTAGTCAGAATCAAATGCCCACAGAATAGTCAGCAGCCACCTCTGTGCATTCGTGTTTATTTCAGTAACTACCTGTTACACTGCTTTGTTCCCCTCCCTGCAGTTTGTAGGTTTTCAGAATTACATATTTCATAGAGGTTTAGAAATGCAGATCTGGGTAGTTATAGATTAATGAGACATTTTCTAGTAAAAAAAACTCTTATAACTATTGATGCCTTTGTATGCAGACTTGGATGTCTATTCTGAGATAACTGGGGTTGTCTGAGGTTACTTTTTCAAAATAACAATTTAGGCTACTGAAAATGTAAATGGGGAGAAAGAGAGATGTAGGGGTTAGCTGAACACATAGAAAAAAACTGGAAAGGGAATCAGAATGTAGGAAATATGATCAACAACCCTACTTGATGTAGAGTAAGAAATAATTAAAATGAACCCACCAACCTCTGTGATAAGGTGAAATCTAACTACAGTGACTTCAAATGTAATTTATCAAATATATATCTATATACTGTAGTCCTTGTAAATAACTGAAATAACATACTGGTTTTAATCTAGGAAGGAATAAAAAAAATCAGTGGCAAATGAAGATGTAGAATTTTGGATACCAAAAGTAGGAAGCTCAACAAAGTTTAACTGACTGAGAAGAAACTCATAAAACTGGGAAACTGTCTATTTGATTGATTTTGATTAGGTATTATTTTATTATCACTGATAATTCTACTCTCCTTGCATATGGTGAGTTTTCTTATGGATTAGAGCATCGTTTTTTCAAGGCTTGAAGCAGTGTTTCTGAGGCTTTAAGAGAGACATCCAGAGTCTGTCAGTTCTGACCCTCCTTGCCAGGATTGCTGAAGATTCTTTTGAGAGTTTGAATATCTCTAAGGCTAGAGGTTTCAGAACTTCTCTGGGCAGCCTGTTCCAGTGTTTGACCACTGACACAGCAAAAATGTTTTTCTAAGATTTAAATGGAACATCCTGTAATGGTTTCTGATTGTCACCTCTCGTCCTGTCATTGGGCATCAGTGAGAAGAACCTGGCTCCATCTTCTTTATGTGCTCCCATCAGGTGTCCTGAGTAGAGGACAAGGTTCAGTCTCTTGGCCTGCTGGTGATGCAGCCCAGGATGCTGTTGGTCTTCCTGAGTACAAAGGCACATTGCTGGCTCATGTTCAGCTTGTTCTTCACCACGATCCACGGGTTGTTTTCTGCAGAGCTTCTTTCCTGACTGTGAACTCTGTGGGACCCTGACAGCCTGCGTCTCCAGCCTGAGGTCCCTCTGAATAACTCATCTGTCAAGCACTCCTCAGGGTTTTGGATTGCCTGCCATCTTGCTGAGCTTGTGTCAGTCCTGTTATCCAGGTCATAGATGGAGCTGTTGGGCCTTATTTGCCCCTGGGCTGCTCCAATAGTGACTGACCTCCAGCTGGTCTTTGTTCCACTCACCAAAGCCCTTTGGACCCGCAGTTCAGCTGGGTCTCAGTCCATCTCACTGTCCACTTATCTAAGTTGTACTTCATCAGCTTCTCTGAGGCTTTTATGAGTGAGTGTTTTGAAAGCCTTGCTGGAGTCAAGGTAAACAACATCTGCTGCTTTCCCTGCATCCACAGAGCCAGTTACTGCATTGCACAAGGCTGTCATTGGTTAAACATGATTTCCCCATTCTAAATCCATGGTGACTCCCCCCGATCATCTTCTTGACTTTAATATGTTTGCAGATGTTTTCTAGGATTATTTGTGCCATCATCCTGGGAACTGGGGAGAAGCTCATTGGCATATAGTTTTCTGCATCTTCCTTCGTGTGCT
This sequence comes from Parus major, assembly GCF_001522545.3. NCBI lineage: Eukaryota > Metazoa > Chordata > Aves > Passeriformes > Paridae > Parus > Parus major. The sequence continues at coordinate 60,609,618 of NC_031771.1, forward strand.
TGTGGAAGATAGGAATGACAGTTGCTTTCTTCAGAAATCACCCCTGATCATCACAGCCTTTCAGACATACTGAAGCTGGGATTTTGGTTTCATCTATCCTTCTATCAGTTGGAACCTCTGGAAGTTAATTTTACAGTGTTGTTTTTATGAGTTTTTTATTTTTTTTTTAATAATGCTAGGATTTTCTTGTTAATCATCTACTAGAATAGCTTAACCTTTTTTTCACCCTCACTCAGAAACATTGAAAAGAAGTATTACAATAGTTAACTTCCACAACCAGCTTTTCTACCACACTGTTTCAAGTATTCTTTCTTGTCTGTTGGAACATGGTTTTTTCAGAGAGAGCAATTTTGTTTCTCTGTAACTTCTAACAAGATGTGGATACCCTTTTCTAACAATAAGGGCTAACATTCACTTCTCAGATTGGATTTGTGAAGGTTTTGCAGACATACTTGAAATGTACACATAAAAGCAAAAATACAGGCTGTATGATGTAGCCCAAAGTGGTGATAATTAATTAAATTTAAAAAAATAATCTAAAATTAGATGAGAGGGATGTGCTAAACTATTCCAGTAGTTTAAAGATGAGCATTACAGCTCTCATGTTTCTTGAGTTACCTCTTTTCTGAAGGTCCAGTCAAATTGAGTTGTTAACTAATTTACAAGTGAAAAGACATTTTGCACTTGTAATTACTTACTAGTGTTTTCCAGAATTATTAGTAACACTTAAAATTGCGTTGACTTTGAACATGCACTCTCAATGAAAACAAGATAGCAATGTATCTTGCTTTGTTTTTTTCTACAAACAAGATTTTTATATTGTTGATAGATTCTGAAATACTTTTATTTAAAATTCACTTTGTTCAGAATTTTGAAGCTAATGAGACAAGGAAAAATATCAGTCAGAGTAACTATAAAAAATTTTAACCTGTGCTGGAAATTACCTAAGTGCATGTCACAATACCATTGTAGAGCCAAATGAAAAGCTCCTCTACATCCTCTGTTAGAATGGTTCTAGAAGTCAGAACTTAAATGTTTTTTTAATGTGTGTAAAATTAGGCTCCCACATTCATTCATGTCCAGGTACATAATAAAGGGCTTAATTTTCTGAATTTCTGAAGATCTACTAGATTCTGTGGCTGCTTAGACTGCATATTATTCATATGAATGAGCACTAGTTCTTCCCAGCTTGTTATTGGTGGAAATCAATAGTTGCCAATAGGAGTCTTAGTTTTGTGGACAGATTAATAACCACTTGCTTCAAAAAATGATTTTAAAACATTCATTACTATAAGCATTGCCACAACTGTGTTTTTAAATGTTTCTAGATGCTAAAGAATAAAATATTCCAGTTGGTAAGTGTTTCTTCCAGGTATTGAAGGACCGAGAGCAGTGTTGCTAGTTCTTACTCATGCTGTGAAAATATTCTGTATGTTATGTGGTAGTTTCCTATCTCTCTCTGTAGGGTGCTGTGGCAGGTGCTCAACTTTAATACATTTAATTGTACATCTTTAAGGGTGGTGCTAAGACTAGGAATGGTACTGTTGTGGTTTGGGGGTTTTGTTCATTTGCTTCTGCTTTAAATTTCAATAGCTTTTGCTGTCTGATTACATCCCTCTCAAGTTTAAAATAACAATTTTTGAGTTGAAAATTGCATAGAAAATGATCATTCTGATTTGGAAATTATATAGCACTATTCCCACTCTCTGAACTTCCAGTATTACATAATATTAGTATGATCATCTAATTCCTGAACTTCTTGAGAATTAATTATACGGAATGACAAAATCAAAGCTTGATACACATTCTCTTGTCATATGTTGGTTTTCTAGATAAAGAGGCAAAATGACACAAAATAACAGAAAGGAATTATGTGCATCTTTGACACTTTACTGGAGGTGTATGAACCCAGATATTGAAAAAAAATCTTCTGCTGATCTTAGTTCTATATGTTGGTTGATAAAAATAGCTCTAGTTTTTAACCTGGACCAATTTGCTGTAGACAGTAAAGAGTTCGTTATTTATTTTACCATGCATTTCAAAAACGTAGAAATAGATCCTGGAAAAAATCCAAGAGTCTGAAGAATATTCAGTAACTTTGCCCTGCAGGCAAGATTCACATGTATTCTTTTCTCAGAAGTAATGCACTGTATATAAAAAACACCAGTTAAAATAAGAAGAAAATTATTTTTATTGGATTACGGATTATTTTCTATGGTGCATCCAGAGATTAGGTTTTGGAAAGGCTGCAAGTGAGTAATTGTTCTTAGAAGCTTCCAATTTTCATGGAAGAGCAAATATTCAAAAATGTCTGCAGATGCAGAGTGTGAAGATTCCTTTGGAAAGCAAAGTGCTTAATCTTTCTTAATATATGGGAAAAAATTCTTGTCACTTATATTGCTAATGCTGGTAATAAACTGCTCCTAAACATATTTTCATAAACTTGCACTTACTAAGTGTTTTTATTCTTCCTGTTTGTAGAATATTCAAGGTATCTCTAAACATCCAGTTACAGTTACAAAGAAACAGTACATAAAAGGTAAAATGTGTTTTTATTAAGATGAAAAGGCAGTTTTATCTAATTGTTTTACTGAGTGGTATTATATTTTGAAACAGACTGATAGGTCCAGCATTAAATATCAGATGATTGATGCTTTCTTATCCATTAGCATTTAAATCAATTACTTTTTCTGGTTGTTCCTGAAAAAATATTTGGTGTTTCAGCACTGACTTAAATAGTTAAAAGCTTTTAAGGTTTTTTTTGTTTCCCTCACTTTTTCCAAATGAAATTATGAATCTTAAATACCTTAATCCTAGGGATGATTTTGTGGGTGTTCAGCTTATAAGACTGTCCTGTCAATGTTTAAGCTGGGTCATTTTAATCGCACTCACAACTAAACACCAGTAGTTTGTCAGATGTGTTGTTTTTGATAACACAAGTGGATTTAAGGCAGATGGTTCAGAGAGAATCAAAGTGAAGTCTAAAAAAGCATGAGCCAAATGATAAAGAGAGAAACACATATATTAGAGAGAGGTTTTTGAACACACATTCTCCTCCTTAAATGCCTGTAGCCACAGCTGGGCAGTGGTGCTTGGTTCTCTGCTGAGGGCAAGCTTTCCCTTTTCACAGCTGTTCACTCCCTGTGTTGGAAATTATACAGGTCATTAAACAGAAGGCTATGGAAGATAATGTAAAATTTTGACAGTAGTTTTATTTTATCTATATGAGTCATTTTTATAAGTATATTTTTAAAGTTGCTATAAAAAACTGTGTCAGCAGGGGCAGCATAAACCTGAGGTGCTGGACATAACTGTAGCACATGAAACTTTCTAGATATTTTGTTAATGATCTTATGTGCTTCTCAAAAATATATTTCTAAGTTTTTCCCGTATCAAGACACATTTTTTTCTATTTCCTTCACTTTTATGCTGACCAGATTCTGTTGCATTTCAAACCACCATCCCTACCTACACTATGCCAAATGATATTCCCTGGATGCACTCAGTTTCTTGTACCTTGTGTTAGTGTTTTATGATATTATTGAGGATTTCTGTCATTACAATTTGGATGACTATGACATCTGTATATTATCAATATTATGTTTCCCTGCTATCTGTAACTCAGAATTTGGTTATTAACACATTGCTGCATCATGTTCAAAGATAAAAAAATAACATATTTTTATAGACCTTTCTTTATGAATGTATCCTTTATTAAGTGATCTGTGAATAATGTTACTTATTGTATATATTTGATAGGTTGTGGTTAGGGAAGGGTTTGTATTTGAGAAAGGAAGTAAGCAATACTGCAAGGATGGTGGAGGTAAAGTTGTACATGACTGATAGAGTGAAATAATTGTGATGGCAGTTGGTGCTGTGCTATTTTGCTTACATTGCCATTTCTGTGGTGTTAGCCGTGCATTTGGTATAAAACCTCCTATGGTTTGCAGCATAGTATTTTTTAATTGGTGTTTGGGATTTAAATGTGTATCTCCTCTCTAGGAAAAGAAGAGGACATAATAATTATTTCCCCACGAACATTGTTTGTTTCAAAGAAAGGATGTACATTCTTAGCGGCAGGTAAGAGAGAGTGAATTATTATTCTCATACATATTAATATTCATAGTTCTGTCATGTCTTTTTCCCCCCTCTCCTTTGGATGACATATTTTACAAGGCTGTCAAATCCCTTAGTAACAATTAATATTGTTATATGATGTGTATTCCTTATTATGCTTTGGAAGTGGATGATGTTTAAGCCTTGTGAGTAGAAACAGAGTTAATAAGATTTATTGACATGATAATGAAGGATTGAGGCACTTTGTGATCCATAGCTGGAATATAACATCTTTAGGATGAGCTTTTTACAGGCATCTGTCTTTTTTGAGCATGAAGAAGTGATTGAATACTCCAGGCTTACCTTTTAATTTGCGATAGTCTGGTTAAAATGCAGGTATGTTTTTATTTTAGAGCAATAGATGCATTTTAACACTGTTTTCTAGACTTTTCCCATATTGAGTTAAGGATCCTTGCTGACTTATCATCTGAACCAGAACTTCTGAAACTGTTCCAAGAACCTGAAATCACTGATATCTTTGCTACACTGGCTTCTCAGTGGTAAGATTAAATGTTGCATATTTTAGTAGTAATTAGATAAAATATTAAGAATAACCTAAACTGTTGCATTACTGCATAATGGTAACAAAAGACAGTATTTTGTTACAATATATGTTATTAATACTATTTTAACACCCTGAATTCCCTTCTGTCTTTCTGAGCCTTTTCTTCTCTGCTGTGGTTAATTACCACATATCAAAGTGCTGCTATCCAACTGGGCCTCATCACCCTTGTGGCTAAAGCTGATGCCATGATGTACTGTGAACAGTGGTTGCTGGTAACTTTCTCCTTGTATTATTTTTAATCAATTATTTTTAAAAATCCAGAGCAGCAGTTAGAGAGTTTATCTATCTGAAAAACTGCAGAACAGCTTTTCTCAGTAAAAGTTTTTTTTCTCAATAAATTTTTGAAATTTACTTAGCTACCCAACAGAAGTATTGGAATCAAATTACATATATGTAAGAAACAGAGGCTAGAGCTTATGGGATTTCTTTTGAACTGATAGGGTTTAGTGCTTCCATATTATGGAATGACTTGGAAAAAGTGCTACCCCAATAATTTAAAAAAAGTAGTTTTTTTTAATCTCCATATCTATATAATTATTTACTGATCTCTTCAGTACGCTGATTAAAAGATTAACTATCAAAAAAAGATGGCATATTAGTCACTTAGCTGAAGATATTTTGTATTGTTCTTGTGTCATGGTGATGCCTAGAAGTCTCACTCGAGACCAGGACTCCCTTGTACTCAAAAGTGCATCAGCATTCATTAAGTGACAGGATAGATGTCAAGAAACTTGCGGTTTCAACTAATAGGTCAGAAGAGATTGAATAAAATGCTGTAGCATAAAGCTGTTTAAACAGACTGAAGTTTATGTAAATACTATGCAATTTGCTTATTTTCTCTTTGCCTCACCCTCTCTTTTATCTATTTTAGTCGGAAGATTGTTAGCTGAAAATTAAAGCAAAAATACCTATGATTGATTGAGCTCGCTTCTCATCCTACAGTTTCTAAATTTTTGCAGGCATAGTCTTCCTAAACATGATATTTCCTACACACTTCTGTAGTTCACAGAATCTTAGAATCCTAGAATGGTTTGGGTTGGAAGGGACCTGAAAGACCATCAGGTTCCAGTTCCCCTTCCACAGGCAAGGACACCTTCCTCAATCCAAGGTTTCTCCAAACTCCATCCTTCCTGGCCTTGGGCACATCCAGGGCTGGGGCGTATTTGTTAATATGCTCTGAAGTCATACAAAGAAACAAAATGGAGCTCACAATATAATTATCCTGCTGCCAACAGTTGAACCAGTGCTCCAGGCATGTGCATTCTGGGAGAACAAAAATAAAGGCCACAAACATTCCATCGAATATATCTTCGGAAAGATCACATTTCTTTTAGAGTTTCTTAGAAGCTTCTCTTGATACGGTAATAAATTCTTAGCTCTAACATGGTATCGCTAGAACCTCATGATGGAGTTAAATCCTTATTTTAGTTTGGTGGTTTATTGGAAATGTATGCATGAGGATGAGTCAAATTTTGTCTCAGCTCTGGGCACAGCTCCAGCAATACCATTCTATTCAGCTATCTCATGGCTCTTGGCAGCCGTCAACCTCTTGCAGTTGCTACACGGTAACTTTAAATTTAACGAAATATTACAGGCAAATATTTTTATCAGACAGAATTGTCATGGTGTGTCTACAAAATCATTACATAATGATTCTGCTGACTCTTAAGCTTCAGTAAAGCTAATGCTTGGAAGAAACTTTCTATTGAATCTATTAGATGACTTATGAGTCACAGAAACACAAAGGGCATGTTTAATCTCATCTAAACTTGGACATCTGTCATGTACTTGGAGAGATTCATTTGGCTGACTGCTGATATGCCCTGTGTAATAAGATCAATTGCACAATAAAAGTGTTGACTTCTCACCATTGAGAACAAAGTAGGTCTGGGATGGCCAGCTTAAATGTATATTTGTTCTGACAAATTGAATTCCTCCTGTTGGGTCAGCTCCTACTGAACTCATCTTGGGTTTTTGAATGTTGTCCTTAATTTCTTTGGCATCAAAGAGAAGGTATAAAATTACAGGCTTCACAAATGCTTTCTCATTTTGGATATTTATTCATCTCTCATGGTCTACTATTGATAAATAAAATCTTCAGGGCTAAAAATTAGTCAATTGACTTTATTGTAGTTGATTCTGCTCACTGGTATTAGAATGAGTTATGAGAAGAAAAAATAAGCAACAAAACTTTAATCTCTTCTTGGTCATCCAGTTTTCTCTGGGTCTTAATCCTTTAAAATCTGTGCAACTGATACACCAATGGGCATAGCAAATGTTTTGTTCTGTTTGAAGGAATTGCATGTTGCTCCTATTTGTAAATCTTTCCTGACATATTTTGTACAACTGGAAAAACCTATACAAAAAAAGGTCTTTTCTCTAAGAGATCTATAAAGAATGGATTTGTTTCTGAAGCTCCCTCTTCATAGACAAAAAATTAAGTTAGTGTTAGTATCTAGTAGCATATCAGCTTTTGAATGCATGTCAGGTGTTGTCTTTTAGCAGGTTTTTTATATCTAAAAATCCTTAGACTGATTAATATTAAGTCATAAATAGAAAAGGATATACATTATTGGATAGAAATCTGATAATCTGAATCCACACTCCAGAGTCCAGCAAAGTTTTATATTGTTTTGTTCACTTATTTTTTCTAAACTTCATGGCTTCTTCGCTGAAACGTAAATCCGTTCCTTAGCTGCCACTCAGACTAAAGCCTTCTATCTGAAATACAACTTTTTAAAAAACTTTCACAGGCATTTTATAGCATTTGGCAGGAAATACACATGGGTGGGCAGCTTCTGCAAAGAAGTGAACCCTATGAATTGCTGATTAAATTAAGTTCTCTTATGTATAAAAGCTTTCCTTTCATAATTTGTTTAGCTATTCTGTAACTCAGCCTATCTCTGGTGCCTTACAGATGCATCTCTCTTGGAACCCTGCTGGATCCATGTTTCTCTTAAACATTGTTCATATGGAATCTTTACCCTGGTCAGAAGAGCAGATGGAGATGTGTAGGTGTGTGAGCCCCACTGTCTGTACATAGTAGCAAAGGGCTGAGTGCAGGTATTAACTTCCATGCCAGAATTCAGTCATGTGCAGCACACTGCCCGAACTGCCAACCCCAGTGAGAGGTAACGCTCCTGGCCAGGCTGGGCTGGGATCTTGTGCTGCTCTGGTGAGCTTGCAGGAACAACTTATTTCAGGAGTAACTCAGCTCCTCCACTGTGCTCAGCTGTTTGCTGGAGACACAGCTTGCTGTAGAGAGTTTTTGAAGTATTCTGTATTCACTTTGGCAGAACTGGCTATTCAGCTAAAACCATCAGAAGCTGCAATTAACTACCACAGAAGCACTGAATGGTTTGTGTTGGGTGGGGCCTTTAAAGATCATCTAGTCCATCCCCTTGCTATGGGCAGGGATATCTTGCACTAGACTAGCTTGCTCATCTCTGTCTCATACAGCCAATATATTTTCTGGTCATCTAACATAGTTACCCCAGCTAGATCTAAGATGGATAGAGATTTTGATGTTTACTTGTATATGCTTAGTGCTCTTCCTCCTGTTCTCCTGTGATGATGATCATAAGGTATTACCAAAATACTTTACATTATAATATATATATATATGTATACATTACATATATTACCTTACAAAATACCTTATATTACAGTGAGTGCTCTGTTATGTCCTACAAAGAAAAAGCCTTAAAGACAGGTCAGCACCTGCTATTACGACACCAAGAGTGCATTACATTAATGACGCACTGAGCACATGGCAAAGTTTCAAGGCATGCCTAAAGTTTTGAAAATTCATGATAAAATGGTTTCTCTAGCTACCTGCAAGTTCACCTTGTGCTATGTTGCCTTGATGCCCTCTGACAGTCATAATCCTTTTAAATCCAAATCATCATACTGGTGCTGAAGGTGATGAGAGCTGTCCTGGCAGCTGTCTGACCAGCCAAGAGACCTAACTGCCATTAGACATCCAAATGACAAACCTCAGAGTGAACTTTCTCTCACTTCTTTAGCTTTTATAAAATAAATGAAAAATAAGTAATTGTACTTAAAATGCTGTTGATGTGCATATGTTAAAATCACTTCCAAAAATAGATGCTAAGAAATAAGTTCAGTCTTTTAGGTAGTCTGTACTTTCTTTGCAGAATTTCTTAATTTGAGGTGTAATGATTGCCAATCTCTTCCATACTGTTCTTTTGTCACCCTTCTCAGTAGGTTGTTCTTCCTCCATCATAGTATATACTCACATATTGACCACATTGAGTCAAAAACCAGGATAAGTGTCTTTAGCTAAGCACTCAAACATACCATAATATGGGGTTTCATCCAATCTGACTTCTGCCTACTTTCCTGCCTGAGTGCTTTTTTGAATGGGGATAGTACTGCTTCAGAGTTCCTACCATTGGAGCATTAATCCATACTTAAAATATTTGGGCTCTTTCATTTCTTTCTTTAGAATCTCAGTCAGCTGGAGATCCCAGCAGTTACAAGTTCAGCTGCATCCAGCAGAGCACAATGGTGCCCTCCCTCCATCAAGGGTCCTGTGGGCAGCCTGGCCATACAAATGCAGCTCTTTTATGGCTCTATTTATGGCTCTAACAAACTTAGTCAATTTAAGCTTGAAGATGTTGTCAATGCAATCCAGTATTTGCTACAGATATTCCTAATATATGCAAATGATATTTATGTTCTATGTTTTATGTTCTCAAGCCTGAAATAGAACATTGATGTGTCTGTCATAAATGGCCTAGCAGATTTATGAGACCATTTTTCCCTTTCTAAATTATAACTATGAACTAAGATGGTAAAACATGTAGACTCTATATCTTCATAAACCAAGAGGTTCAGAGGAAAAGACCCTGTAAGTAGATTTGTTGCAAATGGATTGAAGTGAAAGTCCAATACTCCTATATCCAGAAATTTAGGAAAGGGAATACCCAGGTGATTTATAGTCTCTAGGGGTAATACTAGCATATGAAACAACATTATCTTGACCATATTACTTCTCTAAGATTTAATAATATTTCTAGATTGTTTGTATTGATTTACTGTTACCTTCTCATGGTAAATACATCTCTTCTTTAGATGATATTTGTTATTTGAGAAGGGGAGAAATTAAGAAAGATATTTAGTAAATTGCTTACATTATGATCTACTTGCAAACATGAATTTATAACTACTATAAACTGTGTATTTTCAATTATGTGAGAGCAGAAAGATAATTGTCCCTGTGCACAAACTTTTCCATGCAGTAATAAATTACCTGGGTATTTTCTGTCATATATTCTGTGTTATGGATAGTCTGTAGATCCATTGTAATGATACCCAAGTTGGTCTATGCTTCAGAAAAATGCTTTTAATAAAATTGTTAGAGTTTTGTACTCTAATTATTTTCAGTATGGAAATCAGAGTATGAATCAGAAAACATACAAAAAGTTTGCCTGTATGCAATGAGTTTTCCTTAAATTCTAAAAGCTAAAAGAATAGGAGAGTAGAGAAATTTAAATAACCTCTATTAAAAATACTTGTGTATTACTATGTAGTAGAGGACTAGCTCTAATACTGTTCAATAATAATCTGAATAAACTGATAGCTGCTGCCATTCCAGTGTGGAAACAGGCATTCCCTTTAAAGTATCAATTTCTAGCTCTGAACTGTAATTTAACCAGTACACATTAACTACTGATGGTGAATTAAAGTAACAAGGTAATTAGTGGATTCTCTTTAAGGGTGATATTTACTCTAATTATACCAATGAAAGGACAGTTTGTGGCAGTTGTGTGCAATGCTTACAGTCATGACAGTGTTTGAAAGAAGGCTGGAGAATTTGATAGTGGTCTAGGTGCTCCAGTTTCACATTTAGGTCCGAGTTTTGTAAATCCAAACCAGAACATACTCCCTTCTTTCTCATCTGTCATCTGTTTCCTCATATTCATGCTATTAGTTATTTCTTTTGTGTGGTGGTGGAGAACAGCATGAATACCTGTGCTTCTTCCAGGTATTGAATGTACCTTCCAGTAAGTACTGGGCATAATAATTGTTCATCTTAGTCTGAGTGGCTTTCAGAGAGTTAAAAAAATTGACTGCAGATAAAGAGGATATACCTCATTATGTCTTTGTAGCCATGGCAGTTTATATCTAAAATAAAAAGGTGTGTAATTATCCCATAATTATATAATCCAAGGGGTTTATAAATGCTTTACCACTAATCATTTTGAAAAAGGCTTGGTTGGCTGATGCTTTTAAGACATGGAAGGGTCATTAGCTTATTGTCCTTATTATTATTTGTCCTTGCCACAATCAGAGGAACTTGAACACTTAATTTCCAATAACCTTGGGAACTGCAGACTGTTTATAAAATGTTGTGAACACATAAGTTCATCTCTCTTCAGCTGGTATTGCTGGGATCATGATATCTGTTCTGAACTGATGCGTTAGAGACTGACATGCTGATTTTGGAAATCACTTAAGAAAAAGCCTAGAGAGAAGGAAAGCACAGAGCTACTTGGAATTAGCATGTTGAAAGGAGAAAAGGCTTTTTGTTATGTTTTTGGGTTGTCTTTTTTTAAAAAAATAGGTTCAGCCATCCTTGAATAAAAAGACGATGGTGCAGAAAGGTTTGGTTTGTTCTTCACAGAATGTCTTCCTGCAGGAAGTGAAATTTTATTTCTTTACCACCTGCCAAGCAGGGAATTCATGGAGCTGATTATATCCAGTGATGGCCAGGTGAGCCAACTGTTGCATACTGGCAGTTGGTCTGGTAGGAACTATGTCAAAATAGGAACTCTTGTTTTTCCAGCCTCTTGGCAATTCAGGTTATTTCCTGACAATAGCTCTACCTGCTGATATCCTGCTGACTTCTGAAGAACACAGGAAATAAGCAGAGAAATTTTGGATATTCCTGAAATTAATCAAAATGAGTCCTCGTGGGCTGAATTAATACAAAAAGATAACTGGGTCTGTTTCAAAAAGATAAGGTCAAGTATTAACAAATGCTTGGTGGTAGGCTGACTAAATATATATACACCTGCCCAAATCCATTTCATACAACTTGGTTTCAAATACATTCTTTGTATTAAATAGATTAAAGATTAATCCTCCACAAAATAATATTTTTTCAGGTTAATTCATATAACTGTATGGTATAGCAGATATGAAATTCAGTTAGGCTGCCTACTCAAATAGCTAGAGCAAAGGTCAGTTAATCAAGGATAAGATAAATAGATTTCTGAGAAGTGAACACCACATCCGTAGCTGAATGGTTTTTAAACAGATATGAATATTTGTCATGAATATTTGTCCTTCTATATTAATTTTATGAAAATACTATCAACAAACTTGAATAGAGTCATTATTAATCAAGAGATGTCACCTGTGTGTTTGTTAGGTGATTAAGGAATAATTAAATAATCATGCTTATCCAGGTGGTTTTTTACTAAGGAAACAGGAAGAGTTTTAGCTCTCCTCCTGTCCCCGTTAGCAGATATACAGTTAAAAGATTCAGCCACAGGGTTACACAGTTCCCTCTCCCCCAGGCAGAGCTTTCTCAGTTTTGTTCTTTGTCTAAATAATGAGCTATACCAGTGTAGGGTTCTTAGAGCCCCATATTTGTTTAAAGATTTTTTAGATAATCCAGGCTATTTCATACACTTCTAATCTTCTAGGACATGTGGTCCCTTGGGTTCATTCATTTCTCCCCTTTTTATGAACTTAATGTCAAGTCTGAAGTGAATTTGAGTTAATTCATTTCACTTCATCCATTTCAAAAAGGCAAAATCTTTGGTTTTGGAGTTGCAATAAAGAAGAGACATTTCATGCCACTAAGCACATAGAAAACGTGAAACTTTTGCAGTATTAAGACAAGTTACAATCATGTCTAGTCTTCACTGGGGAATAGTGTTACTTCTAGAATTCTTTGACGAGAATGGAAAGTTTTCCTGTGTATTACATGTCAGCCCCATTAAATAAGTGTAACTGAGCATCTCTGCTGAAGTCTCTGTTTAGAAGTGTGTGACTACGTTGTGATCCTTCAGCTCTGAAGTGTGGTTCTGTACCTCAGCCTGTATTGATTCACTGTAAATCAGGAAATCCTAAGCTCACTGCTGCCTGCTAGGACACTCACTAAGGGTTAATGTAACATTTCTTTCATTATCATTTATTCAGCTGGTTTTATAATCCTGTCAAAACTTTTAGTTGGTTTCAAGGTTTCTACTTAGTTTCCTTTGGTGAAGTAGATCCTGAAGAAGCTTTTTTTGTTTTATATATATATATAATTTAAACTCTGATCAATATCTAAAATATCTCTCATCTTGTACCTTTATTTAGAATGGTACTGATGAAAAGAGTAGAATCAGTAATTTGTTTCTTACATGCAGTTGAGATACAATTTCAGTTTGAATGAGAAAGCATGCTCTTTCAAATCAAGTCATTCAGGGACAGGTACTATATACAGGTACTACTGATTATAAATCTGGTATATAATAACTTGTTTAGTAAAAAAGTTGTGAGTGAGGCTGTGCCACTTGCAGCTCCTGCAGCTGCTGTGTGTAGTAAAAGGGGAAGATGTTCAGTTTGCCCTCTCAGAATCAGAGTTTTAAAATGTTTTAAGCTCTAAGTTCAACACCTCATGGATGTTGGTGTGGAATATGTCAACAGTGTTACTTTTGAATCAGAGATTTCTATGTGTTTTGAAGCTCATTTGCAATAGTTGATATTAATGAAATATCAAAGGCACTTGTCTTACTTTGTGCTCTGACAATCTGTATGGCAACCTATGGAAATTTCACCTTGCACTGCCTTGTAGTGCAGCTGTGCCTTTAGTTTAGACTGGCAGAAAAAGCAGAGGGAATAAAGTCTTCAGGAAGCATAATGGCTTTTGTTTCAGAAGCTTTAAATAAACCAGGCAGTTAACTAGAAGTTTAAGCAGACAGCTTAATTTTATGTCACACTGGAAGCTTATTATTACTGCACATTAAATGCTTTCTTATCTTTCTAGAGTAACTAAAAAATAAAGTTTTACAATTGCCACCACCACAATGAGCACAGAAACTAGAGAGCTAGTAAGCTCTGAGGAGGCTGGATAGTCCTCAGTGGTTTTGTGGTGTCTGATAACTTTTGGCTTTGCTAATTTCATAGAAAGATTTTGTTGTGTATGAAACTCTTATCTCCAAACAGTCATGTCCTTCTAGAGTGACTTTGGATAAAATGCTCTGTTTTATGAGCACACTCCAGAGCTCAATAAAATATTTCCATTTATTCCGTTTAACTTCAACTCTAGTGTCAAGCTAAATTTTGATGAAATCAAGAATGTCACAGCAATTCATTCTTCATGTTTACTTTTGCCTTTAGTTCAGTGTTGACCCAAGGCATGGTAGAAATTTAAGCTGAAAGAAGTGTTTATAGAGAAGATTGAAAAAGATGGGATAGGAAGTTTCTTGTCCTTCTCAGCAGAATTTGTTCAAGACCCTTATATATAGAATGACTGATTTCTTCCTTTTTTGATTGCTCATCCAAGATCTTTCAAAGTCTGTCTCTTATTTTTTTCCTGTGTCATGTGGATGTAATTTGATGCAGTGTGATATCTCCTCTCTTCCCCTGCCTATTTTTCCTGAGCAAACTATACATTGTTGTAACAATATGATAGCTCCATGTTTTGTTCTGTGTAGTATATGATATGGCATTACGTCAGCTTTTGATTATATGCTAAGAACTCTGTTCTTTCTTTTTCACTTTCCTGGTATTTATCTAAAGGCTGCTCTGAAGGTCCCTCTATTTCTTTGAGACTTTTGACAGGTCCAAGATGTGTAATTATTTGATGCTCTGCTGCAGCTGCCTGTGTCATCTATAAATGGACTGCTGTTGTGTGTTAACTATTTGAAGCTGCTTGAAGAAAAGCTTTGAAAGTATTTGTGATAAGTAAAGAAAGAACTCCAAGGGCATTAATTTGCATTTGATCCCTGTTGTTTTATACAAATGGCCTCTGGGAAATTTTATGCCATCCCAGTTTGTATAGGGCCCTTAATCCATTAACAGTTATTAGTTCTTTCTGTGATGGTGCCCATCACTGTTGACGCTCACACTGGCACCTGACATGGAGAGTTAGTTACCCTGACTTCCTTCTCTTCTGTACTCATAGACCCTGAAATAAGACTGCCCTTGTGACTCAGCAGTGTCTATGGATATGTGTGGTGAAAGCCCTTTTTTTTTTTTCCTATAGGGGTGAAGGAGAGGCAAGGTGAAGAGTAAGGTGTGCTCTTTCAAGAGCCTATGACAATGTCAGGGACTTTCTCTTCCAGCTGCCATATGTCCAGAATTGTGCATTTAAAAAAAAAATCATCTAAGTGGCCTTTTTCTAATGAAGAGCACTGAAAAATAAGTGCCATCTAATTAATCTCTTCAGTATCTCATACCTGAAACAGCAACATGCCAGTAAATATCTTAATAAAGATAATGGATCACTTCAATCCCAAATTAATCTCATCAAATTGTTACTGATGATAGCTATAATTTATGACATAACCTTGTTGCAATTGCTTTATCTGGTTCCCTGCTTCTTTAAAATGTAACAACAGAAGACTTTTGACCCTCATAGAAAACTGCAAAGGCATGTCTTCTTTAAAATGCATGGAAGTTAGATACCATGCTTTTTTAAAAGGAGGTTGAGGACTAATGAAATAAATCTTCATGCAATGGATTATAGAGGCTACTCAGACAAAATAAATTATTTTATGATTAACTACTGGAAGAAGTTTTAAAATACTAAAGTGCTTCTGGATTTTTGCAAGTGTTTTATAGGAGTTATAAAGATTTTCCTAGTGCTAAATAGATATATAATAAATTAAACCATATTTGGTAGGATGGCATACCCAAGGGGAATAGAGACATAATGACAAAAATGTTTTAGGGTTGGCTGTAGTCTGGGAAGAATGACATCAAGATGACAGCTGTTGTCTTTCATTTGAAAATGTTGAGCACAAATAAAAACTTCGAAAAAACCTCTTAACGAAACAAAACACAATGTTAAACTCCTGAATCATATGTTGTGACTCTCTCCCCTCTGAGTTTAAGTACATGACCCATATATTTACATGGGAGATTCATGCCAGAGACCCTCCTGCATGTGCAGTGGCTACTGGAAGACAGCTCTGCTTCTCCTAATGCCAGGGTGTCTATGTATGTACATATGTATGTACATATATATTTAATACTATGTATTGTCCTTCAGGTAAGGAGGAAGAGATGTGGTCTGGTGTCCTATGGTGTGAAAAGTTTCTTTGTGTTATTCTGTAACCTTTTATCTCTCACAAACCAGGTCATGATAAATTTGCAAATACAGTCATTTGACATAACCTCTGAATCATACATGAGAAGTGTTTAGAGGTGACATAGATTAAAAAAATACAACAAAAAAACTAATATATACTTAGGTTACATCAGAAAGGTTTATCTTTATTACTTTTGACTTGCTGTTTCCCTTCTGGCGAGATGTTAGTCTGCATTTTAGTCTTTGTAGATTTTTTTTTCATAGAATCCTAGAATCCTACAATGGTTTGTGTTGGAAAGGACCTTAAAGATTATGTAGTTCCAACTCCCTACCATGGGCAGGGGACATCTTGACTGGGCCAGGTTACTCAGAGCCCATCCAGCCTGGCTGTGAACACCTGCAGAAATTTGGAGTCCACAGCTTATCTGTGGAGAGGTTTTTTTCCTATTTTCAGGAAAGTGTCTTAACTGTATTTCCACTCTTCTGGGCAGTCTAGAAAAATTTCATTTTTCTGTTTTCATTTTCATCCTGCTGTCTCCATTTGCTGTCTTATGTGAAAGATAATCTCATTACTTTTTGTTTTGAACATAGTTGTGTAAATGTCTCATAGTTATAGAAAGCATAGACATCATACATTTTACATTTCTATATGAAAAAAAGATGGGCTAATTGTATGTATCTTATATCTGGCTCTTGATTGATAAAAGACAAAAGTAGTCATATATTTTGATATGACAGTGTTTCCAGGGAAACTGTTTCCCAACATCTTCCTTTTCTCTATTTTGTAACAGAAGTTAGCCAGGCAAAAGTAATTCCAAGTTCTCTTCTGCATAATACCTTACAAATGTGTGGGACAAAGTATGCCTGAGCCATGTCAGCATTTTCCATGAGCCATGGAATAGCAGCTTTCAAAAAAATTGTTTATTTTTGCTCATTACATTAGCAGTGAGCTAACTGAGTTACAGGTAGCCAGTTTCTTTTTTTGTATGTCTTGGATACTCACATGCATTGTTATAGATATTCTGCTTGCCTTAAATATAAGATCTGCTACACTGAAAAAGTGAACTTTCAGAATTTACCTCCTACATGATTTACCCAGCAGTGATGCTGCTGTAAAACTGGGCTTTTCTAATCTTACTGATTACATAAATTGTCTATACCCGTTTCATATCCCAACACAAAGTTCGAGGCATAAACTTACAGAATATAAAACCCTCATCTGTTACTAAAAAGCAACAGGTGATTGAAAATGAGATTTTATATAGTTCACTGATGAAAATAAAAAAAGCTGTAAGAGCTGACAGATGAGCAAATGTGTATTCACTCATAGATTCATTCATTTATTGGACATCAATGACCGCATATAAAATGAATTTAATGCCGCTCCATCTCATTTCCCACATCAACAGTTCACAGCTTGGACTTGGATTAATTGGCAGATGCAAGAGAACAGCCAAGGGTTTATGGCTATTATGACTGAGCTTAGTTTGGCTGGAGTGTAATGCAGATCAAAGCAACACATGCCTGCCAGATATTGTGTTTGAGGAGTTTGTTCTGCCTTTTCCTGTGCATAAACAGTTGACTTCCGTCACCACACAACATTTCCCAGAAATGCTGGAATGTCTTATCGCATTCTTTTAAGACTGATTTCCTCCTATTTCTACCTGTTCTCAAGGTTTTATTTTGCCATTACTCATATGTTATGCCTTGTGGCTTCTTTAATCTTATTTTTTTTTAATGTGTTTATTTTGTGTAAGCTCATTTCTGTATACTAAAATTCACGTTAGTTTTTTTTTTAATATTCCCTGCAGGTAAAAATTAATCCATTGAGATGTGTACTCTGTATTAATTGTTATTCCAGTTTACAGTTAAACTTTGTTAAACTTGCAGATATGATTGCTATATTTTTCTTGGGTATTAAGAAACTAGGTGCTCATATGTGTTAAAGACTTAAAACAATTAAGTAGAAAGGCTTTGAGATGTCCATTAGACCCCATGAATAAATGAAAATATATAGTGAAATTTGGAAAATTTTGATAATATTCAAAGTATTTTCTCTGAAGAAGTAAAAAATTATATATTCCTTTTCTTTCATATCTGCACTTAGTTTCATAATCATAATTTCATGTTATCCTTCTTCACTGTTTGCTAGAAAATTTTTTCTCCCTGTTTTTTACTCTCAGAATTAGGCGGCTATTCCCTGTTAGGCACACAACTCCATTCTTGGTAGAGCCATCTTTTTAAAGTATTTGTGTATCTCTACTCTCACTGTGTTTGCTAGATATTCTGTAATTTTTGGCTGCAAGTAGTTTGCTGCCCTCACAGACCTTTCCAAGATTGTTTAGCTCTGCTAACTCCTTCCCAGGACACTGAGATTTGCCAACTTGAACATGTCTTCCAGCACTGAGGGCTGTTTTTTATTCTACCTTTGAGATGTCTATCAAATAAAGTACTGTAAGGCAAAGTACTTGCAAATCAGTGCTAAACAAAGTAAAGGACAAACAAATCAGAGATGTGGAAATTGCCTGAGACAAGTATGTAGGCAAGTATACAGGAATGTAGGAGGTGAAATACTGCACATTTGGAGATTTGAAGATGGGGGAAATACTGATTATGAACTTGAACTTTTCCCAGCATATTTGAGAGAGTAATGAGAAGGATGTAATAAAATGGGAAAATATGTTTCATGCTAGAACTAGTAACTGCGTATTTATTTCCTGCAGGACTTCAGGAATCTTGCTGTTTCCACCAAAAATTCTGCAGCAAATTCTTTTTCCTCCTGAGCTTTTTTCCTGCATCAATTTCTATAACATTGCATTAACAGTCGTCTTCTTACTCCAGCGGTGCAGACAGTGCTGGGTGAGCTGGAGTCACAGCCTCAGTGTCACTGCCCAGCAGCTAAGACCACTTTATGCCCATTCATCTTCCTTTTTCAGATTCACATTTGTTAAAAAAAATGCATTTCCACTAAAGATTGATATTATATCCTACTGCACTCCAGCACTGAGTATTTTCATGCACTGGACGGCTTGCTAAAAATTCCTTATGCTAGTATGCAGATGACAATGTCTTTTTATCAATATCATGGTGTTCTATGATAAGTCCAAAGGTAAAATCCAGGTTTTATCTTGAAATAGGTTCTCACAGTACCCATTAACACAAATCAGTTATCACAAATGTAAACTAGTTTGCAAATGAAACAGGATAAAGCAGAAAGCCCACTGGGGATTTCTAACATGGCTACTGCAGTTCTGAGTAACTGCACACCTCCTCTTTAATTTTATTATTCAAATGAATAAATACCCTTCACCTGAAACTGCAGGAATGCCTCTCTTTATTATAGAAGGAATCAAAAACTCTAGTAGAAGCCAATCATTGTCAATACAAAGAGAAAAAAAGCATTTATTAGGAAAGAAAAAGAATAGTTGCAATTAATGACTTCTGTTTGCTCAAGCAGTTTTGGTTTATGTAGAAATTTCATACCTTATAATTCCATATTCTTTTCCGTGGTACATAAATTTGCAAATACTCGGAGTGGTAGATGGAATGCCTCTCTGTCTAGTGCTCACGTTTCCCACTGAGACATTCAGAGGTGTTGACTGACCATTTTGGTTGTAACATTATATTGAAAGAAATATTTGAGCTAAAGCTCTGAAATTTTAATTTTTTCTGTGTGTTTTGTGACCAGCCCCAGACCAGGAAATGTGAAGTAACTGTTGAATTGCCATGGTTGCATGTACATGATGCATGTACATCTGAACAAAGAACTGTTAGGCAAGGTTTCATTGTGCTTGTTGACTGCCAGTCATGATTCTAGCAATAAGACAATTTCTGTTTTTTCCAGTCTGTCCTCCAAGCTGAAGCTTGGATAATACAAAATCATAATCAAACCCACAAAATCAAATAACCAGCAGACAATCCAGTTCTAGTGTCTTCTTTCACTGCTAAAACTTCTCTAGAACCACAAGTCTCTCCCAGCAAGTCTCACCTTGTGTCTCCCTCAGTACCATGGTCTGATAAATACGTATGTTCCTCTTACAGGTCACCATGATTCTTACCCACTGTCTCCTTACTCTTGTAGCCCTTCTTTTCCAGAGCAGTGAGCAGCTGATGTACCCACTGCCTCTCAGTGGTCTCTAGCCTCTGACTTCAGTAAATCTGCAAGTAAATTCTGCTGCTCTTCTCCCATTTCTTGCCTTGTCCAATCCTCTAATTCAAATTATGCCGTATTAGGAAAGCAGTATTACATTTTCTAGGGTTTTCCCAGTTTCAGCATTCCCCAGTCTAGTTTTGCATGTCAGAAAGCTCCTCAGATGATATGTGCGGTCTTAGCAGATTCTGTTTTCCCGTGGGATCGACTCTTTCTCAAGTGTCTGTATAGTTCTCTGCCAGATTCTTCAGGAAATTCCTGCGGTCTTTCTGCTGGAGATTGTTTCAGGAAATCCTTAATGATGTCAAGTTTCCTAATTCTGCACTTATTAGCTCCTATTGGCACTTTGTCCTTATATTCAGGTATAACTAGGAATCTCAATCTACTGTATTCAAAAGATGCATGAACTTTTGACCTGCCACAGCTAAGAAAGTAAATTATAAGAGTCTCAAACTAGCAGAATGATTAAGTGGGAACAGTCTTCATTATAGGTGGAAACACTATTAAATTATTCTTGTTTCTCAACTAAACTGAGCAGTGAAGTTTTGTTTCATCTTTGAGCAGTTAGTGGTATTCAAAGGAACAATGTGAACTTCTGCAAAACCAAAGAGTTTTTGTCCAGTGAAGGCTAGAAATTATATTCAGTTTTATTTTTCCTCTTCAAAAAATCTATACTGCCATAAAGACTTGCTTAAATCTGATTTCATTCAGGGTCTGCTCTTTATCATTCAGAATGCCTAACTATATCAGCACTGAGCATAGGCTTGGCTGAAATCAGTGTATGAGGTAAGCAAGCAAAAACTGGTAGCTATGCTGATTTTCTAGGAGGTTGAATATCTTAGTAGTGGTGAAAGACGTTCCTTGAAAAAGATACAGAGAAATACACATTTTCTCAAAGCTCCTCAGCTGAAACCTTCGCAACAAAGCGTCCTTTATGACAAAGGAACTTTCATAGCAAACCATAGAAAACTTCACTTTTAAAAATGCAGATTTATGAAAAAAAATTACAGTCCCATGGAGAAACTTGTTCCCAAATGGTGCAGATATAATCAAGTATCTCTGATAGCAGTTAATCTCCATGTTTCAAATACAATTTTTGTTGGTATTTGTTTTCAGGGAATGAGTATATGGTTTCCCTCAACACTCTTCCATTTAAACCAAATGATCAGTATTCTTCAGTGCTTTCAGCTGTTAACAGTGTCATTGTTCTTTCAGAAGGTACATTTTGATAAGGAAAACTATAGGTGGCACATACTTGATGATTGCAGAGTCATAGCTTTTCATTTTTCACATTGCTAAATCCATTAGCATTTTTGTAGGACTGTTTTATGTCAGTTGGTGAGAGAATGGGAGCTGGGAAGGAGGACACTTGGTTGGGAGTAATCTGGATGCACTTTTGAGTTCAGAATCAGCCACTGCTGCCGTTTTATGGAGCCTTGCTATTGTGGAGCTCTGTAGGGCATATGGAGCAAGCAGTGCTTGCTTTGATCAGTCATTTCTTGAAAGAAGGCCAGAAATTTCTGTTAGTGAAGCCCTGATAATAATCTTATTTAAACAAGCTTTAGGTCAGACTTACGCTTTGAGTCTCTAGACCCTCACATCTTGAAGAAATGCTGTTGCTGGAAATAATTGATTTTTCTCACGAACCACTATTAAATCCTCCTCAATCTGAAACACTAGAAATATAGTAGTAGGATTTTTCCTAACCAAGAATTTAATTGAAAAGGAAAGGAGAATATTAAAATTAAAATGAAGAATTTAATTTACTATGGACTATATGAAAATTTTTTTAAAGAAGTTCTGCGTTCCTGGTTGACAACAGGAATGTTGTCAGTTGCGTCTATTCATACTTACAATTTTGTAGTTATTAAATTATTATTGACTTTAAATAAGTTTTCTGTGGGGATAACACCTTAGTTTTAATTGAAAATGTGTGATTTTTGTTTGTTTGTTTAGGAAAGGGATTCCAAGTGAACAAGTGAAACATGCTGATAGAGAGCAAGCCAAGCGTATAGTTTACTCAGTGGTTTATGGAGCAGGTAGGCATTTTTAAAAAAAAAACCCAGCTACTATAAATTTATACTTTATTCATGATTTATATAAGTAGACTGAATTTCTAAAGGTGAGTAAAAGTTTGTCAAAGTATTACATTTATATTTTTATCCAGGATTATTAAATTATCTACTCAGTATAAAAATGATGAAATTAATGTAGTTACATTGCCATATACAAAGATTATCTGATTTTGTATTTATTTACTGCTGATAAAACTGAAGCATGTGTCTGATTTTGAGTGGACTTTTGTATCCTCTCAGTATATAGACAGAGATGAGAATAACTGCAATGAAAGTAAAAAAACTCCAATATTGTTTTAAAACACATTTATAGAATCAGAGAATGGCAGGGATTGGAAGGGTCCTCTGGAGGTCATCAGATCCAGCCACCTGTTCAAGCAGGGACACCTTGAGCTGTTTGCCCAGAACTGTGTCCAGATTTTCAATGTCTTCAAGGCTGGAGAAAGGGCTCTTCAAGGCTCCACATCCTCCCTGGGCAATCTGTGCCAGTGCTCGCTCACCCTCACAGTGTAAAAGTGTTCCCTTACTTTGAGTTGTAATATTTGCTGCCATTTCTTTACAACTGTAGAAAACTTGCAAAAATCCATTGTTACCTGTTCTGCTTAAGTCCTAACCAGGTCCTAGATAAGTCAAGATGTTCTCCATATTTTCCAAAATTGCCTACCATTTCTTAAATGATGCCCAACTCTCCTTTTGCTTCATACATGCTTAAGAGTTACCTTTTCTGGGGAGATAGATGCATGTATGCCATCAGCCTAGAAGGTCTTGTGAATTGGTTTCAGTGAACAGCTGACTAACTTTCTCTACGGAGGACGAGTTCTTGAAAAAATCATTTAGGAAATGAGTGCCCTGGGCTGCAGACTTTATGTAACTTGGAAACACTTAATGCTACATCTTGGGTTCCTGCCTGTGCTTTCTAAGCCATCTTTTGCACTGAGTCCTTGAACCAAAGGCAGAATCAACCAGGGTATTCCATTTATCATTTATGGCATTCAGTTGGAAAGAAATGCATCAAATTCAGCTCTCCAGAGTATCTATTTTGTGTTTAGGGGTGTGTGTAGTTTATATACATGCCTATAAGGATAGATAGATAGACAGACACCTCCATTTTTTCATTAAGCTGTATTGCATTTGAAACCTCTGTGTTTAAAATCTATATCAAAACAGCCCAGCACTAGTACCCTACACTGTAAATTTAGACCTGCCTGCGTTGAGACTGGAATCAAATCTTCAATTTCCCACCTGAATGGTTTCATCACTAGGTTATTTCAAAAAATGCCAGCATTATCACCCCTGCCCCTTGGTCCATGCAAATGCTACACATTTCCTATCTCTTCCCTTCACTGTGGGTGGAATGGGCAGATACCAGATGTAATCAGATTAATCACCACCAGGTGAATGCCCTGTAGTTCTGTGTGTAGTCAGAAATGCCTCAGTTCCTGGGGCTCAGTGGAGCCTATGTCTGTCCCCTCATCTGTAGAGAACTTTCATGTTTGCATTTAAGCACAGTATTGGCATTCCCTCACTTCCTTTGAACCAGGCACTAAAGATTTCAGTGCAGCAGTGTTTGATATAAGTGTCTCCATTTACTTGTTTGCTTTGTGTCCCTCTCTCTTAAACAAGGGCAGTTGAAGCACCTCAGAGATAATAAGAAGTTTCCAGTTCATTAGAAGTGTGATCAGATCCTAATTAAGACATGAAATGATATCATTAAACTACTTAGATGGAAACTGGGCTGACAAAAAGTAATTGTTAGATACACAAAGTTGATGGACTTGAATTCCACCCACACTTCATCTCCCTTCAAAAGACAGCTCACTTTTCATTAAGAAGACATTTTGATACAACTGAAGAGTGTGAATAGTACTTCTTTCAGGATTGAAAACTACAAAAACACTCCCTGAGGAGGTTGCCTGTATTAGGCTTACAGGAGTTAATAAAAACCTTTCATGTAGTAAATAGTATTTTTTTTCTTTTTGTTTTCTTAGCTTTAGGTTACACTTGATTCATGTTTTCAAGGTCTTTCCTTTAATTCTGAAGGATAATAAAGGAAGAGACAGACTGGTTATTAGGAAAGTTTTCACCCAGAGAGGTGGTTGGGCACTGGAACAGGCTTCCCAGGGCAATGGTCACAGCCCCAAGCCTGACAAGAGTTCAAGAAGCATTTAGACAACACTCTCAGGCACATGGTGTGACTCTTAGGGTGTCCTGTACAGGGCCAGGAATGGCCAGGATCCTTGTGGGTCCCTTCCAGCTCAGGACATTCTATAAATGTTTTTAGTAGGTTTGGAGCAGTTCAGTTCACCTGTTTCTGCCTTAGTCATCTTGTAGAACTGAAACACAGGTGACTTAAACATCTGTAAAATAAGGAATTCAATGGCAGTATGTTCAAGCCCTGAACGGACACAGAGGGCTCTCACAGTGTTTAAATGAAAACTAATGCTATTTTCATTTTTGAAAGATGATACTGCAGAATGGAGAACACTGAAACTCATAGGCTGCTGCTAGTAATTCTCCTGGCACAGATAAGTCAAGGAAGAGTGCTCAGAGAAGGTTTAGTCCACTCCTGGGCTTTGCCTTGCATGGCCTGTGCTCCTGCATTGTGGAGCATAATCTGACACAATTACGTAGCTGTTTATTCCCCTCTTTTTGCTTCCTGGGAACTGCATTTCCCTGACACCTTTAGATGTCCTTGCTAATATTATGCTTTAATTTTCCTAGTATTCTATGCAATTGTTCTGTATATTAATAGTTCTTTAAATGGATAACATGGACAAACTTAGATGTTACAGTTCTCTAAGGAAGTTACAGTAGTCTCCTAGCTGTTAGCCATGTGTGCTTTATCAGATAGATTTGTCATTCGCTGACCCAGGAAGAAAACCCAAATTAATTAGATGTCAAAAAAAAAAGAGTACAGATCTATAATAGCTCAGCAAATGTCATCCTGGATGTCAGTGTGAATTTCTTTCTCTAGCACCTTGTCCAGACTGGTGTTCTTGTAGCTCAGTGCAGATCCTGGCGTGACTGAGAACAAAATGCTACAAGAATTGTCCTGAAATGCACATCAGCCTGACAGTGATGGCATTTAGGTGGCTGAAATCTTCTCTCTTTTAAAAGTGCTAGACAATTTTTCTTGACAGTGTTACCGTGACAATGACTATTCTGTGCCTTTGGTGCCTTGAGTTGTCTCCTCTCAGCTTATGTTCTTAGCAGACACGGTGCTGGTTTTCTGTCGCTGTGCAACTGATGGAAATATATGTCTTTCAAACTTCATATGACTAATGTTGATGTATGTTTTCTTTTTACTGGAACTGTTTGATTTATAAGTGGGTTTAAACTGTAACTCTTAGTTTATATTTTTGCACCCTGGCATATTTTCAGGTTTTTTTCACCTTTTCTTATAAATGCTCTTAGATCCAGCTTAACAGATAATGTGCACCTATATCCTGTCCAAAAGCTATTATTCCTTTCTTTCTCTGTTGAAACACTTTTTCTGTTTTTCCTTTTTCCATTTTTTTTTTCCAACCCTTTAATCTCAAAATTTGGACCCAAATTTCTGCTGACACTGAGGAGTCTAAGACTGTTTGAAATCTATGGGACTCAGACTCCAAACATCCTTTCTAAATTCAGGCTAAACCCTAAAGCTTCTAGCTAAACTCAACATCACATATCTCCATCCTTTTGTATACCTTCATTATATTTGTGTTTGCTTGAAGTTAATTTCAAATCTTTATCTGCTCTTCAAAGTTTGGAGATTTCAACACTGAACTAGTAGAATGATACTTAAAGCAACAGCATTGCTCTGTGAACAAAAGAGATTTCATCCACATTATAGATACAAATTATAACTAGGAATGTCTTAATTGGATACTTGTTATATACTTATTGATTATATACTTAATCCAGTAACATCAGTAAAACATTCAAGCTCAGGGTTAAACATTTATTTTGTTGCAATATGATTTTAGTGTATCAGATCCATCTTCTTTCTTAGAGATAAGTAATTCCACTGACTGTGCATGAAACGGTGCTATTACATGTAGTGCTTTTGTGTTCCACTTTATTGCATAATAGTGAGAATTTCTGTACCACCAGGTAAGGAACGTCTTGCTGACTGCTTGGGAATAACTCCTGTTCAAGCTGGTCAATTTATAGAGAGTTTTATGCAAAAATACAAGAAAGTACATGAATTTACAAAGAAAACCATTGAACAGTGCCGAGATAAAGGTAATCCAAAGCCTGTGACCATATTTTGTTTACTGATCTGCAATCTGTGACAGTGGTAAAGACAGAGATTCAACTTGACCCAAATTCAGATAGTTACAGGACAACAAAAATAGATGGAATATCCTTTGTTGGTGAATCAGGTTTGGTTTTTTTTTTTTCTTTTTTATCCCTAAAAGGAGCTGGTTCAGTCTGCCTTTTCTCAGAAGATACTAACAGAATAAGACATCTGTTCTCAGAATGAACCCCACTTAATGTCAAGTTACAGTGCATCATTTTGACACATAATGTACTCCAACAGAAAAAGAAGCCCAAGGAATCTTCTGCCTAATAAATTGGATACATGGCTGCTGGACCGTGGAAGTTCAGTCAATTTACACAGCCAATTTTTTAAACTTACTTTTTCTTTACATCAGTCAGAATTTATGTTCTTGAAGTTCAGGTGGTAGCTGTAGTGACAGATGTGTGCTGAGTGCTTCTGCAGCCAGCAGCTGCAAACTCTTCTTGCATCAAATTTGTTTTTAGTCTACATATTCATTTATATTTAGTGAATCCTAGGAGTGCAGTAATTTGGGAAGAGAAAACATAACTGCTTGAAATATTGTCTTTTAAAAGCTTATTAGCAGAACTATCAAAATTGAGTTATTTTGCTTCTTATTCAGGCATGCAGTACTAAGACATTTTTTAGAAATTAAATAGTAAATTTGCAGTATAATACCCATCACTGTATGGATGAGTGTCATGACAGAAACATATAATTCACTTCTAGTTATGAAAATGGCTACCCTTCATTTTTCATACTTTGTAGGGCCACAGAATCTGCTGGAAGTATGAACTGTCATTGTGTCACACATTTGCATTTATTTTTTAATTAGAATTGCTCAAGAAAAGTGAAGTTACCGAACATCCATTTTTAGCTGTAATCAAGCCAAACATAACACACCTAGTAAAATATTACACATTTATAATATAATTATGATATATTTAAAATAAATTAGCATTCTTTTCTTAAAAGTGAATGGATTTCAATAAACAGACTTCCTTGCAAGAGAATCTGGTTTATGAGTACAGTAGAAAGGAATGTCATGACTAATGTTCTAAAGTCATCAAAGCATGCTTGTCCTTACACTCCTGCCTATCAACCATTTTTAACTACTAATGGTCGAAGAGCAATCTGTTTAGGTTGTTCAGGCTTTAGAAATCTGCAGCAGATCAATATTATTTTATATTTTTCTTGTTAATCCACCTTGGATTTAAAAAAAACAAAAACATTCCAACCTGTTGAGCTCATTAGAAGGTATTTTTCTTAACTTATTTGCAGTTCAAAGGTGGGCAGCAACCCCCTGACTAATATTATTTAAAAGTTATGAATGTCTGATACTCCATGTAGACATGATAAGCATATACATAATTCTTTTATCAGTAAGATATTTGTTATATATATTACTGTAGTGCTGTTTTTTTTTTTATGAAATTATTGACATATTGAAAAGACTACATGAAGACCTCATTCAGGCAGGCATTTGCAGATTAGTCACTGACACCAGGCACCATCTCTGCCACTATTACACAAATGATGGTGTTTGTCTGGGGATGCTGCTCAGTTATGAGGAGTCACACCTCACAGGAATAAGAATATTACAGCAAATCTAATTTTACCTAAGAATGCAATGTTTCAAGAATCCCATCTTTAAATACTGTTCTTCATGGAAAATGTTAGTTAAATTGAGAAGATTTGTTTGCCAAAAAATAAAAAATAAAATAAAATAAAAACCCCAACTTCGAGATAGTTCTGTTCCTTGTTTCAAAACTGGTACTTTTGGTATCACTGCTCCTGGAAATACACTAAAAGCAGAATTAATTCATCCTCTGCACACAAGCCTGGGTATGTGCTGTCCATTATAAGGTGATAACTTTTTGTTTGAAGAGATCTCCTCACCACTTACTCTTGCACAGCAGAGGAGATGAAACTGTGTCAGTCTGAATTTCCATGGTATCTAACAACAATTCATGGGTAGTCAAGGTGATCAGAAATATAAAGAAAATTTTTTTCAAGATGTATTTTTAACATGGATCATTTTTCATTTTTCTTAAAATAAGAATTGAAGTTTATTTTTGAAGATAAGCTAAGTTTTGTGTATGTTATTTTGACAGGAGAATCCTCACATTTCTTTTCCTCTCTCAACTCCTCTCACTTGCCCTCCAAATAGGTTTTTTTTAGAAAAATACGTCATTATGCCTAACATAAAGATTTAACTGTGTTTTTATGCTTCTTTTAAACTAAAAAATCCCACCACACTAGAGTTAAGGAAGTTTGTCTGTGAAAGCAACACAGAAATACTACATAAAGAAAATGGAAAAAAAATATAACTGCTTTTTTTCCCCAAAAAATCCTATTTTATATTTTTGGGAAATATTCATTACTGATTTAATTACTCTAAAAATTGATTTTTCTTTACTATTCCCAAGTAAACTATTCATTGTGTCAAAAGCTCTAATTACGGCTGCTAATAGATAGCTAATTCTGTTAGGTATTTATAGTTTCATCTCCCACAGAGAGAGTTTGCTGGTTTATCAGTAGACATTCCCAATAAAAATTTAACAGCCTTAAAGAAGAAAAGTTTTCCTTGTATAACATGTACCAATTCTTTGAATGAAATAATTCTTAAACCAAAAATACAATAAGCATTGAAGGTTTAAATAAGCTTTGACTATTTTCAGAGTACAAAATATTAAATTGAATCAGGCAGCACATAATTACAAACATTTGTATTATCTTCAAAAAGAATTTTTGAAATTTAATTTTATTCACTCTATTTTGCATAATAATAATTTTTGTTTAAATCCTGCAAGGTTACGTGGTTTCCATAATGGGTCGCAGAAGGCCCCTGGCCAATATCAATGCACAGGATTACAAGCTACGCGCTCAAGCAGAGAGGCAGGCTGTCAATTTTGTTGTTCAAGGTAAAGATCTGCCTCCCGACCTTCCTTTCTCCCCACCTGTCTCTATTCCTGCCTGGCTTTAATGGGCAATAACTCTGATAATTTCAGAGGAATGAATATTCCAGTAGTCTACTAGAGTAGGCGTGAGTTTTACTGTGAAAAAAAGAAGTTAAAATTATATATTCCATCTACCTTGGAAATTGCCAATAAACAGAATACTATAATAATAATGATAATATCAGCAATGGTGTAAATGTTCTAATACACTAGAGTACTCTGTGATAGTTAAATGTGGGTATTGATACTAACTATCTATAGACAGAATATCTAGAATTCCTTTCTTCAGATGCATTGTTTCTTTAAACATTTCCTAGTTTTTATAGTCTGTTACTGCAGAAGGGTTTCAGTGATTATGTTTCTTACAGATTCCAGCTTTTATTTTGCCAGAGAGCTTTAGTTTCAGAAATATAAAATGTTACAATAATTGTGCATTGTTATTATTTGTTTTGAAATCCAGCTCATTCTTTGCAGAAACTTTCAAACTTAAATCTGAGGAGGGCAAGAAAAAAATTGTTTTTTTTTCACAGAAAAACATTTAAGATATAGATTGGAAATGTAAAAGTCAGCATTCTGTGCTCACATTAGTTAATCTAATGCAATAACATACTCTGTTTAAGTAACTTGGGCCTCAGGTGTGTACAGAATTTAGCCACCCAAAGGAAAAAAATATCTGAGCTGTCAGCCAAGACTGAGATCCCTCCTACCAAGCTGTCCATTAGAAGAATTATTTTTTTAATTGATGATGCTGACAGGGTTTTCTGTGAGTTATCCTGGAAGTGTGCAATTTACAGGCAAGGAAAAAGTGCTTTCTAGACATGGTGATGGCACCCTCCTTCTAAAGTTATTTGAATATTGAAAGTATCACTTTCCTCTCCAAATATTATTAATTTTAATGTTTCATTTTTAAAATGCCTTAAGTATTTATTTCCTGTTTGACAGTCCTTAAGTACTGTCTCTGCAAAGATAGCTACAGATCTAGAATTCTAATTCTCATTCTGTGAGTCCTGCAGAGCACACAGTGTAGCACTGATAAAGAGACACAGCCCTCTGAGCAGCATTTGCTATGTCCATCTGTCCCAAGAGCTGGAGCAAGGCTGTCTCAGGAATGTCTATGGAACACTCACTTCCATGTACCTACAATCATAAGATTGTCAGATTTCTTTGTCAGTTCAAGTGGTACTGGAGGACAAATGAATGCAATATAATGCAGTTGTTACTCAGAATGTAATCTTAGAAGGTGTGGTGGAGCAAAGATTAAAAACTCTAAAATATTCAGTATTCCCAAATTTTATAAAAGAAATTATTCTAGACTACCATGATGTTATTTCAGCTATAAGATAATGTTTGAAGACTATAAAAAATTTCTAAATTATTGTAAAATTTTTTATCACATTTAATGCACTAAACTGTGTTTAATATGTGCTTTATAGTTAAACCTAATAGTCTAATTAATTTAAGTAATTTACATTTTGATTATGGTCACAGAGACTCAGAACACTTCAGATGAATGATAATATTGAAAGGAATGTAGAATTGTAGCTTTGAATTATTACAGTTGGATTTCTCACATTTTTTTCATAGTGTTTGTTCTCTTTTTGAATATTTCCCAGTTCAGTAGTTTCCCAGTTCAACGTGCAGCATGTTATTCTTCAGTTATTATTCAGTTGTACCTATCCCCCTAGAGAAAAAAAAAAAAAAACAACACCAGTTTGTTTTTTCTTTAATTATTAATTTATAATTATTTTCTTTTTTAAAATTTTAAATTAGGATACCTCTAAAAATCATATTTCAGTAAAAAATTATTTTGAGAATTCTTTCAAAATTTATTACTCTATGTTTTGTAAAGAATGTATCTAGAACATTTCTTTTGTGATGGACTAAATGCTCAGTGTAGTTTTATTCTCTCAATCACTGAGAAGATATTTACCTGACCTTTACTGAAACATCCTTTCTTACTTTTTATATCAGTTGTCCCTTTTTGTTGCATGTTGAATAATTTGACACATGCTTTGAACAGGAAAACGGAATGGATATTTGAGGCCAAACCCGCAGTCAGACATCACCATCTCGATCATCAGCTGAGGCTCTGCGCTTGGTACAGTTAATGAGCAAAACAGAGTCTCAAGAGGAGACAGTTTGTCATAGATGACTGTGGAGAAAGAAGAGATGTTAAGCCTTTGTCCTCATTCTCTTAGATATTCTTCCCAAGCCAGAAGGGCCCACTGTATCCTGGGGGACATCTGTCACAGCCTCACTGGCCAGTCGTGGTCCCACTCTGCTCTGCACTGGTGTGGGCCCACCTCAGTCCTGTGTGCAGTTTTGGGTGCCTCAATATAAGAAGGACATCAAACTGTCAGACTGTGTCCAGAGGAGAGTCAGCAAGATAGTGAAAGGTCTTGAGGACCTTGTAAGTGAGAGACTTACGAGGAGCAGCTGAGGTTTCTTGTGTTGTTCTGTCTGGAGAAGAGAAGGCTGTGGGGTGACCTCATCACAGTCTATGGGTCCTCAAGGGGGCCAGTGGAGGGGAAGGTGCTGAGCTCCTTTCTCTAGTGACAGCTGTAGGACTGTAGGAGCTGTAGGAGAGGCATGAAGCTGTGTCAGGGGAGGTTTAGGTGGGATATTAGGAAAAGGCTCTTCACCCAGAAGGTGATTGTGCACTGGAACAGGCTCCCCAGAATGTGGTCACAGCCCCAAGCCTGACAGAGTTCAAGGAATATTTGGACAATGCTCTCAGTAATATGGTTCAGATTTAGAGTCCTGCAAGCAGCAGGGAGTTGGGGAGTTGGACTTGATGATCTCTATGGGTCCCTTCCCATTTGGAGCTATTCTGCGATTCTCTGATTATTTCTCAGCAGTGTACCCTTGTGATTTGGCTACCTGGCTGTTCTCTGGCCCTATTCTGAAAGCTGAATCATTTGGAGGAAAAAAATCAGAATTTATTGAGTTACAGGGTTGTAAAAAGGACCATGATCTAGGACATTTAGGATGTTTAATGAGACAAGGAGGATTATGGCTTCCACTCTTTACTCAAAAGATTGTTTCTATGTTTTATCAGATAAATCTTTTGTGTAAAATGCTTGGATCAGAGCAAAGCCCTTCACCAAACTGCAGGCCTGGAGAATTATTCTGTCTCTTGACGACCAGAGATGTGTCATCTGTTCTGTGACATGACACTGTTTTATGCACCACTGCTCTTAACACTGTAGTGTGATGAATATACATTACATACACATGGAAATATTAAAAAGTGCAAAATTAAGGCTCCAAATTGAAATGCAGCACTGAAACAATGTTCTGACCTTTTATGACATTAAGTTTTAATTGATTAATAGGGAAATTTTAATTAAAGCTTATAGATAGATTATTTCATGCCTTTTTTTATAGAAAGCAATTTTTCAACGTATAGTCCTGAATGACAAATTCACCTTTAATTAACACATAATTTCATGTTGTTATTTTCTAGTTTTAATTGACATGCAATTACTTCCTCTGTTATTTATTAATCCTATAATCTGTTCCACATATTACATTAATTGGATCTGCTAGTTTTGAAAATTATTATAATTCAGAATCTTCTGATGTTTATTGTTCCTATGCCATAGTTCCAGGAAGAACATTTTCCTTTTGCATGCTTTAAATTAAAAACAGATCGCTTTCTTTCGTAGGCTCTGCAGCTGATCTTTGTAAAATGGCTATGGTGAAGATTTTTGCCTCTGTTGTCATTTCTCCAACTTTAACAGCCAGGTTAGTAATGAATGACTGCAAAACTGTTTGGTTTTAAAACAAAATTAGTTGAAATTAATATGTTTCTGGTGTTTGAAGCAGCTCTAGAACTACCATGTGTACCTCTGAATCTTTCAACAAGCAAGGACATGTGGAATGGTTACATGAGTAACATTTAAAGTTATATCTTTGTGCTTGAATGGTTGGATCTGTAAATGCATCCATAGCATTGAAGTGTCCCATGGTCATTTAAACTCAGATCTAATTCAGTGGTAGTTCTGCACCTTTGGAATCAAGCCCACTGATCATATCCTTCCTGTATTTGAGTATATTGTACAGTGGGAGTTGAACATTCAATGGGCTGGGGAAAAAAACAGGAATCAGGAAACCAGTGCTCAAACAAAATAAATGAACATTTTTTTATTCTTGTATAAATGGCTTTTCTTTAAAGAAAAGCTCAGTCATGATAGTTCTCTGCTGTTGTGACTGCTCAGAGTTGGGTGGGAGATCAGATAATGTCCTCAAAGTGTTTTATGCCAGTAGCAGAAATAATGAAGTCTACTTTTCCTGTGGAGAAGTTGGTCTAGAGAGCCAGTGAGCATTATTATTTGCTGCAATAAAAAGAGACTTTGAAGTCAAACATGTAGAAAAGACCCCAAAGAACTGATTTCTCATCTTTGGTAATGCAAAGGTTTTGTAGCAAACAATCCAGTAGAACATGAATTGGTGCAGTAGAAGTTCAGACAAAAGCAGAGCAGTGTAAGTAGTGCAGAACATCGATGTTTCTGCTGTCTAGAACTTAGCTGTAGCAATCATGCATTGAGGACTTCTGTGGGTGTTTAGCTCAGTACAAAGAAATAGGGTTTGTCCTTCTAAATATACTTGGCAATTATGGGTATTATCTAACCCTATAAGTGATTTGTGTGTGTTAGTGTGTTTCATTTATACACAGCAGTGTTGTCTTATTTGATCAATGCTTGAAAATACAATTTCTAATTACAAATAAAAGTTCAGTTTGTTGAATTCAAAGTAGTTGGACTCATTCCTATGCTAAAAATAAAATAACTTCTGAATGATTCTTAAGCGTTCTTGCAACTTTTTAAGCAAAATACCATTGAGCTATTAAAGAAAAAAAAAAAAAAGAGCAAGTGGCCCTCTAGTACAAATCTGAAAAGGGAAATTGTTCTTTGATGGAGATCCTGCCTGTACTCAGACAATGACACATTTTTGTATTAAATGTTGGATGATGCACTATCACATACTGCATTGTACACTTTCAGGCAGATTGTCTGCACTAATTGTTATTCATTTTGCTACCTGAGTTGAATGAAGAGCCCAGAATCTGTCAGCTGTGGCATGGATCAAAATTTTTGCAGCAGTAGCAGGCATAACTGAGTTAGATGAGTGATAAAGGAACAGCCAACAGCCTTTAGTGGAGGAGGCAAGTGGAGGTGGTGCGAGGGCAAAGAACATTCTACATTCTGTAGTTCCTGCCTGGTACACAGATCTTTAGGTTCAGCAGCTGGCTGTTTGTTGTAATTCTGGAAAAGCCAAAGTCTTTTGCTACTAATACCATGTCTGATTAAGCTTAAGAATGATTCTTTTTTCAACAGAAGATTTTACTTGGGATTTTCTTTCCCAAAACTATTTATTTTAAAGAAGGAATGTCACCAAATGGCTAAGGAGGTAACAGACATGGGGAAGTATTGGAGCTGTACATGTTAAAATTCATGGTGTTGTGAAAGCATAGGGAAATGGCTACACTGATCATAACATGGATAACAAAAATATCACTGCCTATCCTGGTTGTTCCTATCATAAATGTCACAGCTCGGAAAGACCAACACTGCAAGGACATTAAAAAAGGATAGACTGTTTTAAACAGTTTTGAACTTCTGCCAGCCATTAACAACTGGATGGCTTTGCTAGAGAAGTGTTTTAGTAGTCAATAATAGCTCCTTGCTGTAATATTTAGTAGGTACTTAGAGGCTTGTCAGAAAAGCACAATCAATGCCTTTGTAAATTCCGGTGAACACTTCCCTGCTTGGACATTTGAAAACATCAGAAGGATCTTGCCAAAAGAATATGGGACTGAAACTTGAAATGTGTTTCTGCTTATCTGTCAGATGACATTCAGTTGGTTAATTTTTCAGTGGTCTGTTTCTTGATTTTCTTATCAGTCAGGTCAGGATAATGATCCTAACATCCTTTATAAAGCCTTTTGAAAAATATTGTTGAAAGGAGGCGTGGAATAATTGGTGCTATTGTAACAATGGGAATGTACAGTAGCTCTTCCAAAATGAGAAATATAATCAATCTCATATTATCACCCCATCAGATCATATTCATTCCAAAGAAAGCACACTACTATCTTTTCTGCAATCTTCATCCCCTTGCAAGTATCTTTATTTCCGTGTTAGAATTTCTAATTTTAGAAACAGGATTTTCACTTTGAAGAGAATATCAAAGAGAAATATCATTTTCACATGCTTTAGAAGTGATTATGAACATTTACATTGGGAGACAGTATCCAATTAAGCATTGCTAGGTGTTGGCTAATGTTCAACATTTTGTCTTCCTTACCTTAGAAATAAAGAAAAAATAATTCTAAATAAGGTCTTATAGTTTTTAGTGTGAGTTTGCAGGTATGTTTGCAGTCTTCACTCACTACACTGCATTCATTGTTCCCATGCTGAAGGCTGTCCAACAGCGAGCAAGCTCTGACCCAATAGTGTGAAGCTTCATTTTTGTATGGCTATCAGGCAGTAGATTTCCAGGTATTGTTTGCA
This sequence comes from Parus major, assembly GCF_001522545.3. Taxonomy (NCBI): domain Eukaryota; kingdom Metazoa; phylum Chordata; class Aves; order Passeriformes; family Paridae; genus Parus; species Parus major. Next base: position 60,645,538 of record NC_031771.1, read on the forward strand.
CATATGATACTGTATGTGGAAGTCAGGAGAGGTGATCAAGTTACATTTTCATGATGCTTCATCAGAGAGAAGTTCTTGATGAAACAGTATTCCTCTGTGACTGATCTATTTTGTCAATTAGGAGTGTCATTTTTCTCTTTGTTTTTTAATTCAAATATCAGCCTAGCAGCTTATGCAGTTTTGTTTTTTAATTCAAATATCAGCCTAGCAGCTTATGCAGTTGACAATAAAAAGTCAATCAATTACTTGGAAACAATTTTACAGAAATCAGGAAAAGTAGTATTAAATGTAATGTATATGCTACAGATCTAATATTAGTATAGGTGGACTACTGGCATCAGTGTTAATATCTCTTCATTTTTTGCATGGTGCAAGTAATCAAATTTTTCAGACTTCTTCCATATTACCTAGATCTTTCTTAAGGTGTGCTGCTGCTGCTGCTGGTCAAGTTGCTCACTGAAAATGTGCTGCTAACATAAATTATTGAAGTGCCAGCTTTCACCTGTCTGATGCAATCCATAGAACCTCCACACGATGTTTCCTGCAGGCAGATGATAGCAGAGAAACTTCTGAAATGAGATCAAGACATACAGTAGCAGCTGAAAGAAAGATTTATGGAATTGATGAGAATGCAAAGGTGAACTTGGTGAACTCAGGTGGACAGTTGTAGTTCTTTTTGGTGTTTAAAACATCACTGCAGTGACAGTCACATGGAAACTTCATGAGAAAAAAGGATGCTGGTGAATTGTGGAAGAATTGCTGCCTATAGTATTGTTTGTACATATTATCATTTTGTAAGCTGAAGAAGCACTGATGTTACCCAATGTCTACTTGGTATTACATGGACTTCTCAGTATCTTAACAACATGTACATGAATTTTAACAAGTCTGCAGAACTATTGATTAATTTGGTGTGAATCCACCGATTCTGCTTTTGCATGAAATTATTGTTCTTTCACCACTGGACTTGTTTGTGTGCCACAAACACACAGCTTTACTTCTCATCATGTCTGGAACTTAGGTAAAGAGACAAGTTCAACCACAGGCCATATATAAATGAGTAATCTGAAAAAGAGAAACAACTAGCAAATAAAAGCAAAAGGTTTTATTTTCTTGGTTGGTCCCTGCTTTTTTTTAGTAGCAGTGGATGTTGGAGTTTTTCTATATCTTCCTCAAGGAAGGAATGCCTTAATCAACATACTGATTTTCTGTGCTGGTGAGCTGTAAATGAAATGCTCTTCTACAGAGAGCTAAATTAGTAAGGAACAGCTCTTATTGTCCCAGCAACAAGTATTGTTTTTTGTGACCTGGATTTTTTTCAGATACAAGTCATGATAAATCACAAATAATTTATTTCTTGAAAGTGGCTTCAGTTCTAATACAATTCAAGAATCTAGAGGCATTTTTATAAGGTCTGTAGGATTCAATAATTATTTCTTTATAAACTTCTTATAATCTCTCAGATTCATACAAGAGGGCATATTCATAAACCCATCTTGCTGATTACATCATAGTTACAAACAAATACATTAAGTAAAATTCTTAGTGCTGCTGCTATGTGTGTTGATCTTTAATTCTGGTCATAAATCTTACATCCCTTTATCTGTTTCTTCAGGAGTTAAGAAGCTGTTTTTACTCATGTTTCTTCTCAAGCAATTAAACAGGATTTTCAAATAAATTATTTTTGCTCTGGTATTCTGCCCACAATTTCCACTCAATATATGCCCAAATTTCCTTAATGTATTAACTTTAGCAAGATGGTTAACTTTCATCCTTAGCCTGGAGAAATTGAACCACAAGGAAAAGATAGATTTTGGATACTGCTTGAGAGGAGAATAAGATTATTGTTTCACAGACAAATCCTTTTGTTTCTGTAGCAGAAGGAAACTTCCAAGATCATATTGCACTCTCCATAGCTGTTGTCCAGTATGTAGCTCTTTGCCTCTCAAAGTAGACAAATAACATTTCTATGCAAGCTGTAACTTAGAAAAATCATCACTTTCCTCAAGCAATCAAAGAAGTATTTTGCATGTATCCACAAGATGGTGAGCTGTTACCTGAACACTTCATGCTCAGTGAGCCAGAGCAAGTCAGAGTAATTTATTCTTTATAGAAAGAGCCAAGTATATTTAATATGCTGAAATATCAGAGCCAAAAAGGACATGCATGATGGAGCAGGTTTTTCACTATTCCTTTATGGAAGACACAAATAAATATATTTCATTTATAACCCTTTTGAAGGTCACCTTTTAGATTGGTATGTTTTCAAACATTTTGGATACATGCAAAAATTCTATTATCTTTAATTAGCCATCTGTTCAGTTTCCCACTCTTCATGATGTAGCAGCTGAGAAACCCCATTTCACAGGCTAGCTGGAATTTTATGGTTAAAATGTTAAAATAATTTGTTTTTTTCATGAAAACACTGAAAGAGGTAGCTTGAAGTTAATGCAAGTAACATATATTCAAGCTATATGAGCATATATGAGATACAACTTTTATATTACAAGATTAGAAATCCACATAGGTGCAGCTTCAAAAAAACTTTTAAAAAGGGAAAATTCTACAAAATATTACAATATTCTAATATTCTTGTTCCTTACTTACATGACAATAGGCATTCCGTCCACTGGAATCTGTGGGCTTTTGTGGGGGAACTGTGGCACAGTTAAACAGCAGGTAGTGTTAGTAGTACCAGAAAATAAATGAATAGTGTTTCAGTAGAGGGAACATGGATATTTCTAAGAGGAATTGGATCCAGGTTCCATCTGGTCCATTATCACTGAATGTGGCCAGTAGCAGATGCTTCAGGAGGGAGGTGTAAGATTTGTAGTAGAGTAGCCTGTCTGTCTGTGGATTTTCATCTTCCTCTGCTTGTGGGGATGACTCTAAGTTCTGAAACGTAAGATTTAAAAGTCTTCCCACAAAATCATTGTATGTCATCATTTCTAAATATCCTTGAAATCTATGCAAGTGTTCATTAGATGAATAGCCATTCTGGCTTTTTCTGGCAAAGTGTTTCATCACGTGCCTTTTAAATCAATATTTTATTAAATATTAATGTATTAAGAGTGAATGTGTCAATTTTTCAAGTGATTTTTTTTTTTTTTTTTAAACATGATGCATCTTTTTTTTTTTTTTTTTTTTTTTTTTTGCTTGGTTTTTTTTTTTTTTTTTTTATTTTTTTGTTTTTGTGTTTTTTTAATATTTTTTGTTTTTTTCTTTTTTTTTTTTTTTTTTTCTTAACTACTTTACAGTTTTTATGCTTTTTGGGTTTATTTTTAAACTTTATGTACAAAGTTTTTAACTGTGTACTCCCATATCTGTGAAGTCTTCCATTAGATGTTTGTTGGTTTCAAATTCAAAACAAAAAAATGTGGTGTTACTCATTGGATTATTATTTTATTGATTGATTTGATTATATTAAAAAAGGGGAATAACATAGAATGAGATACAAGGATATTAATATTTGGGATATAAAATCTGACACCTTCATTTCAGTGGTCAGAGACATAGTGCTTTTTTAAATAAGATGAAAACCTTGTGGGAACAGAAAATGAGAAATATTTTAAAGATATTGTAGTAAATATTTTAGATAATATTGTTAAAAAGTACTTCAAAGTTTATTATGCTACCAAGTGATAATTAATGCCCTATTTTAAGTGATGTACTTGTAGTAACTCTTTAATGTTTATATTTTTTTCTTCTATATAAATACTTAACTACTAACATTGTTTTAAATTCTCAAGATGTATTATAGGGTTTTCCCACTAGAATTTTTACTCAAACCATTAAGTTATGATGTATTTCAAATAATTCATCTTCTTTACTTCTTCTCCAAAGACAATCCTTTTGCTTTAGGAAATCTCTTCAGATATTATTTAATTCTCAGTGTATCTTCAAGTTAGAAATAAAATATGTCATTTGTTGAGGAAATTTTAGACTGGAGTGCTCTAGTTCAGAATCAGACCTGTGACCTTGTCCTGCACCATTTTTTTCTGAAGATGTAGGAGTGTCCAACAGGAACTATCTCAAACTTTAGTCTGGGCTTTTGGTCAGAAAAAGGTGCCCTTGATTCCTTACAGAATTATAGTATCTGTAATGCTGGAAAAGACCTTTAAGATCATTGAGTCCTCCCATGTTATGCATGATGATCAAACCCTCTTTCTTAAAGCTTTTCCAGTTCCCTGGTTTGAAACCTCATTTTTAATTTATTTTCTATTCAAATTCTTAAAACAGGCAGCTCGATGTAATAGAGAATCATAGAATCAGTTAGGTTGGAAAATACCTCTAAGGTCATTGAGTCCAGCTGTTAACCTGGCACTGCAAGTCCACCACTAAACTGTTGGTGTTTTATATTTTATATTATCTTCCTACACATCACTCTGGAAAGCGAAACCATGTTATGCTTTGGATGTGTTGTTAACAGCAGTAAAAATTTCCCTGGTGATTCAAAAAATGTATCACAAAAATGTACAGAGGGTTAATCTCTGTCTAACTTCAGGTTGCTCTTTTGGGTGGTGGCACCCCCCACAAAGTCAATAGGCAGCTGGGGTTTTCCAAGTGTGAGTTCAGAACATCTAGGTCAGAATCAGCCTTAGTCCCTTGTCTGTAGAAGTATGAATTTAATTAGTTTGAGCATCTCTTGGCACATTCCTGCTTCCTGAAGCACTGCATGTCACTGTTAAAACCTCCTTCTGATGAAGACTACTGTGACAGTCTTGTCTTTTTTTCCCCTCTCCTACACTGGCCTCTTCTAGTGAATATATACTACACTGGACCCTGCAGCTTGTCATGCCACAGTGCTCTTTTTTTGAGTTTAGACAGAAGGTGGTTTCCTTTAATGATAAGAAATATACAGTTGCTCGCTAATAAGGTAACAGCTGTTTTGTTGAGGTCAGTTCAATAGTGTAATTATTTCTAGGTGTTTGAAGTAGTCATGGAAAACCTTGCAATTCTGTACTTTAAAACAGAGGAGTCCAGACCTGGAATGATTGATTTCCAGTAACAAACAAAAATCCTCATTAATTCTTTTATTAGACTACTGGCCTGGTACTAAACAAAAGTATGCTCTAACAATAAGGCTTCATAAACAGAATACTATGAAAAAAAAATATTTTGAGAACAGTTTAATTAGTTTTGGCATATATAATTAATTAATATGATTATAATATAGTAGTAATAGCAGGGAAGATCCATTGGAGGCCTGAGAATTTAGTGTTTGTGTTGCTTTATAGGAAACTGGAAGAATCATCAATGTAGTATTAAGAAAATGAAAAATATTTTCTTTTAAAAATTCTATAGTGCAGCACAATAGTTTAAGATATTGTATGGCCATTGTATGCTGTGCACCCTTAAGTGGTGTCAAAAGCCATGTGGGAATCCAAAAGCCACTGGGAGTCACAGAAATATTTCTGCATTTGAAGGGTCAGGCTGTAGCACTATTTCTAGTTCCACACCACTGGCATGTTCAGATGCAAGTCATGTTTCTCAGTGAAGGAAATCATATGTGTACTCATCAAAAGCGATGCCTAGTTTTCCATCAGGCAAAAACATAGTTAATAAAATACTAGTTTCTAAGTCAAAGGCATTCTTATAATCTGTAGAATTAAAAACATACTAGTCTCTGCTTGGTTTGCAGTTTCTAATCCAGTTGGCCATACCTTTTAGCACAAGATAATGAGAGGAGCTTGCTACTGCAATATTCCTTCAAAGTGAAGAGGATTCAATTACACTATTAAGCAAAAGTATAGAGGCTTTTTCAAATTTCTTTCACTCAGAGTATGCAATGGCTGTGTGGGTGCATGCAGGGGAATGGTGAAAGCTGTAAATTTTGAATGTACAAATTGCTTTGATTTTTTTCTTTCATCTTTATTGATGTCAAATTGAATGTTTCCTTCTGTGGAACAGCATATTTCATGCAAGTGTTATTACTTAAGCAAGCCTGAAAAAATATAGGTGGCCTTGTACTGTAAGACCAGAACTGATTAATTGCTGTGAAACGCGTAAGAAAAAAAGATAAAACATCATCAAAAAATATCTATCTTGTTTGATGAACATTAAGGAGGAAACAGTGTGTACTATTTCACTTCTTGGCATCAGTCTAGGAAATCATGTTTAGTGTTAATTAAGTCTTCTGTAATATCTTTCATTTGAAAATAGAAGTGTATTAAAATACTGATTTCTTAGATCTCAGAAATATTATTCCCATTTGCTAACTGAAGGCATTGGTTAGGAGCTTAGCAGAGCTAGACAGAGAACCAGCAATGCTAACTTCTAGTTCTGTATTTAGCAGACATGGTCCTGAACTTCAAATTAACCACTAGATGTGTAAGATGGGGCAGATGTAACTCTGCAGCTCTGTGCAGGTCCTGAGTTAACTTGGCAATGCAACTGAGCTGATGAGCTGTGCTGTTCAGGAAGACGTGAATGAGAAACAGGATCCTTTAGCCATGATGGAGAGCAAAGCTAAAGGAGCTGCATTCAGTAGGTGAACTGGAACATGTAGAGTTATATCAAGTCTATTTTGCTTCCCAGAGAGAAAATTTCAGTTAATTTACATTGCTTCCACAGGTTTTCAGACATACATAAAGTAGCACTTAATTCTGGTCCAATCCTACTCCCCGTTTTAGCGTGGAGGTGAGGTGATCTGTTGTTACAATGCTGAGAGGTTTTGAAAATCCTATTCTTTCATTCCTAAATCCTGATAAATTTATGATGAAGTTTTTATGTCTATTGTAAGTTCTTCTAAGAGAAGGCATTTCCTTACCAAATATTCCGAATATATGATGCTCTAATCCTGACTGAAGGCATGAGACACTACTCTGGAGCAAACAATAATCAGTCTATCATGTTTTAATTGAATTGGTTTAATAAATGGAATTATTTTCACTTACTCCATTGACTGACTGTTTATTCATCTTTAATATTCACTATTCTGATTTATACCTTTTGCATGTCATTTCAATGGTTATGAGGACACTCTCACTTTAATTAATTTACTTGAATTGGAAATTACAACTTTTCATGTAACTGTATTCTCTTGCTATAGATGATCCTGGTCTTTTAATCTATTTCTTTTTTGTGTCCTGTGTCCTAATTTCCTATTAGAAATATGTTAATCTGTTTCACTCTGCTTCTGACTGTGTTGTAAGTGACTAATAATTTAAGATCTATTATTAGAGCTCACCACACTGTTAGTCAATGTCACATTGTAATTTAAGGCAGCGTGAAACTATCTTAAGAAGCTGTGAAAAGTTATAAGTCATAACCATATTGGTGTTTCAGCCATTTGTAAAGAATTATTTACTTGAATAACTGCTATTATTAAAAAAAGGTACTAAGAAAAGTCTACAAGTGACATTTAATTTAAATCATGGAATCACAGAATGGTTTGGGTTGGAAGGGACTGTAAAGACCACATTGTTCAACCCCCTGCCATGGACAGGGACACCTCCCACTAGACCAGGTTGCTCCAAGCTCCATCCAACCTGGCTTTGAACACTGTCAAAGATGGGGTACCCACAACTTCTCTGGGCAACCACTTCTAGTGCCTCACCACTCTCATGAGGAAGAATTTCTTTTTTATATCCAATTCAGAAAAACAAGCTATATTAACAAAAACATAGTCTGTCACTATAATTTCTTGCATTTTCCTACAAATTATGTTGGTTTTAAGTAATACTTTGTCACGTCATCAAATCCCTGAATGACATTTGTAGGCTGGTAAGCACAATATGGGTTTACAACCATGGCCTTTATATTTCCAGAATATAGGGAGAGACAATTCTTAAGTCCTTTAATGATTTTTCAATTTCCTTTGGATGTTTACTTCCACTTTACCTTATCCATGAATGGAAAGCACTGTTAAAATTTTTGATTATGTTATCTGATGTCTTTGAAATTTTTCAGGTTAATTGCCCAGATCCATGATGAATTGTTTTTTGAAGTAGAAGATTCTCAAATCCAGGAATTCTCAGGTAAATACAATCTCTCTTGCTCTTTTCCTCCCCAACCCATATTTACTCTCTATATCCTGTGATTTCTCAGAGAATAAAAAACTGATATAGTGAGAAGAAACACATTGATTCTCACAATTACGAAAATGTACACTAAGCAGATTTTTCTGAATGTTTTCACCACTGGCTCTTATGTAGATAAAACATGATATACTCATTTGGAATTTATCATCATGATTATTTGTATTTGGGTTTTTTTGTCAAGATTTCATCATTCACTGTGTGAATCCTGTAAAAGTAAATATTTCCTCTGAGGTTTTAGAAGGAAATATACCAGTTTGAAGTACTTTAGATTAGAGGCTGTTACATAAAGAACTATTCAATTCCTCATGTAAGATTATACCGTACTGTAATTTCTAGGTTAGTTTACAGCTTTTTTATATTAAGAAACCTTTATGATGGCATTCTCAAGGTTAAGGTTAGTAAAAGTTCATGCCTATGTTTCTATCCTCCTATCTGGCTTACTTCCAGACATTATTCCCTAAGCCAGAGTTTGTCTCAGCATCTGCTACAAATTTAGCAAGCAAGGGGACATAGCAGACTGTTGGGTCTCTTCTCCAGTAAGTAGTGGATTTATTTCTGTAGGCACCAAGTGTTTATTCACAAAATTTTGTCTAGTTTGAAGCTCAGCAATATGTTTATCTAAACCAATTAGGGTAATGTCACAAATATTTTAAATGAACCAATACAAGAAATATCTTCCATTGTAACACAAGCATTTAATAAAAAATTAATTTCACCTTCCTATGCTGCGTTCATTTGAACAGTGCAATTTGCTATATTAATCTCATTTCATCACTGATCTCTCTTGTGAGTATTAGTTCAAAATGAGAGCATTAAAATTCTATCTAATCTAAACAAACTACCTGGGAAATATTTCAGCTCAGTATATTCAGGGCATTGTAATGAATTAAGTTAATATATTAACATTTGACCTCTAAATACAGGAGTTAGAATCTGATTTAAATTTTAAAAACCATGATACAATTTATTGGAGATTGCAATATCTGTTCAGAAAAGGCAATGCCTAAAAGTGACATCGTTTCAGAGTTAGGAAGTGTAGTGTATTGAAAGACATCTGTAGGACAGCATAGAAGGATTTTTATTATCTTATTTTGCATCAATTTGCATAAAGTATAGAGCTATTATATCCAAAAGATAAAAATGATTCATGATTGATTATACATATAGAAAAACATAGATTCTGCCCTCACTGGGTAAAATTCGGATCTTCATTACTACTCTGAATTTGTAGCAAATTTGGAAAAATCAGTACTTTTCAAGTATAACAGAAAAAACCTCTAGCTATCAAATGAATAATAGTAATACATTATCCCTCTATGGAAACATGATGACTGGAGGCTTTTTTCTGAAAATGCAACAAAAATGCAGTTCAAATACTCAAGTTTAGATTATGCAGTGCACAGTAATTAGTTTGCTGATCTCCAGGTCTAGCTGCAGGGTGCAGAACAAATATACCTGTAAATTCTTTGTTATGCTTCAAAGTTATCACCCTATAATTGAAGTTGCTAAGATGACCTTTAGAACATGGACCTGGGCAGCCTAGAGGTCTGAGATACCTTGGAAATTGTCATTGCACTTAGCATAGGCTGCCAAACTTGAGTGTTCAAGATGGAAGTTTGTTTCATTCTGCTGATTGAAGATTGAGTTTTCAATTTGTCTCTACTTTGCCCTAAGAGTCGAAAAAAAAGAAAATTCTGCATGACAGGAACTTTCAGATATACTCTCCAAAGAACAGAAGAGTGATAACTTGTCTTGTTCTTGACACAAAAGACCAGCTGAGACACTGATTTCCTTCCTCTTTATTCATCACTGGGAGAGCCTTACTTGGAGTAATGCATCTGGTTCTGGGCTCCCCAGTACAAGAGTAAAGCAAGTGCAACAAAGGGTGACAAAGATGATGAAGGGACGGGAGCATCTGTTCTATGAAGGCAGGTTAAGAGACCTGGGACTGTTCAGCCTGGAGAAGAGAAGGCTCAGAGGATCCTACTCATATATATATCTTGAGGGAGTGGGCATAGAGGAAGTGGTGATGCCCAGTTACCAGAGACAATGGGCACAAACTGAAACATAGAAGGTTCTCTCTGAAGATCACTAAACAGGAGCATTGTTTTACTCTGAGAGTGAGCACTGGCACAAGTTGCCCTGAGAGGTTGTGGAGTCTCCGTCCTTGGAGATGTAAAAAAGCCATCTGGACAAGGTCCTGGGCAACCATCTCGAGGTGGCCCCTCTGAGCAGCAGGGCTCGACCAGGTAACCTCCAAAGGTTCCTTTCAACCTCCCTGACTGTTTTTTTGCAAATAGTTCTGCTATTGTTAGAAGAACTAATCTGTGGTGTCTTAGAAGAGTCCAAAGCAAGCGATTCTTCCGGTCATTAATGAGGATTTTGTTTGATCTGAATAGGCAGAAAAAGGGTGTATCTGCACTGGCATCTCACTTCCAGTCAGAAGTAAGTGCTGAAGCAGATATCCCTATTGTCCCAGTCCATGGTGTGAACGGTTTCAGTTCACATCACAGAGCAGCCTGAGAACAGTTGACCTAGATTCCTTTCAGATGAAACTAAATAGGAACACTCTTTTCTCCTAATCTTTTCCAATTATTTCAGAAGCTGCTAAGTGAGGTAACAGATTAGATGTCTGAGCATTAAACCAAAGAATTGTCAGTAGGATGCATGCTCCTAATTCACTGAAGCACTTTTAAAGTCCAAATATGGTTTTCATCTCTTTACCTAAAGTTTTTTTCACCCTTTTTAAAAATCCTTACTCTTCTTACTTTTATTTGCCAATATTCTTTAGCTGTCAGCTTTGTCTTTACATATCTAATGAGCTTTTGTCCATTCAGAAACTTTAAATTACAGAATCTGCTGACTTGCAGTTTCCAGTCTGGAGTTTAATGATCCAGAGAGAAATCTCAGTTGTACAGTCACAAAGCTCAGTAAAGGGAAAGACGTGGACTTGAAGCTAAAGGGCAGTGTTTGAGGGTTTTAATGGATTACACTTCAGTGCTGTGTTATTCTCCTGCACTTAATGTGATCCAAGAAGTACTGGCCTACTATTCAGCATGTATGCATTCTGATTCCAGTCATGTTTCTTATCTACTTTTCCAGGAAAGCGACAACAAATATACATCTCCTTTTTCTTGTTTGTAGAATGGAATTGAAACTTAAAGTATTTTTAAGATTTATAAATAAAGAACATAAAGGTAAATAGTATTATTTCAGTAGATTATAGTACAGAATATAAGCCTTCTCAGCACTGTTCCCCTAATGGGAGAGTCTCTTTTGAATTGCTTCATGACACTAAAACTTTTCCTTCTAAGACTCTCCTAAATGGCGGCTGAAAATTGCCACACAGAATTGTAATACTGGCACTTTCTTTTGTCTTGTTTAGGACTTCATATGCTCCAATAAGAATTTTCAGGACTTTTCAATATACAGAAATCCTAATTATAGTGCATCTGATAATGCACAGATGATTTGGAATCTTTTGAATCTAATAAACAAGAGGCAAACAAAGAAGTGGGTTTTTTTAGATCTACTTCTGCACAAAGTACTGCATGAGGTACAAGCTCTTATCTGCATTTTGGAAGAATACCTTCTTCAAAAAGAATACATTGCCTACAGTTCTGTAGTACACATATGGCTCACTCTGAATGGACAAGGCAGAACATCATTTATTTATAACAAGGTTTTGACTGCCCAAGCTTTGACATACTTTTAAATACAATGAAGCACATACTACTCTGAATGGTGCAATTTTCATCAAAGATATGGCATACTATTTCCCTCAATTCTCTGTTTAGGGCAAGAACATGACAGCAAAAGAGCTTTTTAAAATCCTAATTTCCTATTAGAGGGTGCTTGGGAAGTTAAAATCAAAACATTTGGCAGAAATTGGTTTGGCTTGGGCAGAAGGCTCTCAGCTTTACCATCAATAATCTGCCTGGTTTCTGGCCAGCTTGCCTGTCTGGCTTCCTCACATCTTGAGCTCTCCAACAGCCCAGGAAGCAGAAAGGCAGATGATATTATGGGGATGCCAAAATCTGGGTTCTTGGATCCAAGAAGGCTCAGCATCTCTGAGTCCTCGAGTCTGTGTAATCAGGTAGACAGTCTGTCCCCAGATCAGACTGGGAGTCTGTGTAGAGACTCTGGAAGAGTATTTAGGAATGGCAGAACCCAATTTTTCATTTTGTGGGACTGTTTCTGACACTGGTGCTGCATGTTATGTTTGAAATGCCTCTTTGCCCTTGGATGATGCTGAATACATTACAGCTAAAAGGCAGAATACACTTTGTGGTGAAGAAATGCAAATTTTTTTTTTTTTTTACAATACAGGGATACCTGTAGTTACAGCTGTAGAATCTGGCTTCTAATGTGTGTTCCATAAATAGCTGGTGGGTTTGAAAGGTGAACTTTGCCAGTGGCAATTACTGTGGATTCTTCCATGCCTTTCTGTCTGCTTGATTGCTTCCATTAGTGATAATTAAATGAAAGATACTCGGTACTTGAAATAATATCTTTTTGTAGAAATATATGTATTGCAGTGCTTTGTGTTCAATATCACAGTGCATTAGAGTAATTTTTAAAGGTTTTTTTTAGAACTCATTTATAATTATTCAGTACTGATAGAATTAAAGAATTTCTGCATCTGTTCTTATTTTTGGTACATGTACAATGTAGAGCTTGAAGCAATTTTTCTAATATTTTACCAGGTATAAAGTATTTCAGATGAAGTACTTACCTGAAATTTAAGTACACTGAAATGACCAGTCAAAACAAACAAACAAAAAAACAACAAAAAACCTGCCCACCTCACAAAAAAACACTCACTCACAAAAAAAAAACCAAAAAAAACCAAACAAACAAAAATGCCACAAAAAACCAAACAGTCAATATAAATTAAACCTATTTATGTTGGTATTAAGATCACTTGCTACCTAAAGAACAGTATCTTAGACTTTTTTTTAGCATCTGCCACTACACATTTTTGGCTCACATACAAATTGCATGAAATTTCACTTTATTCTGCTACAATTTTATGCTTACTGGGTACTGAGGCAGCTGCATAAAAATGTGGATATATTCAAAAGGGGGTTGCAGTAACAGAAGAACAAAAGAATGAACTGGTCATCACAAGTTAGTGACATTTTCTGTCCTCTGAGCTTCTGTTTTCTAACTTGAAAAACACTGGTGCATAAACTAAAGATGCCTCTAGATAGCTTTCAATTTGCAAAAATCCCTGTTCCATAGATCATATGTCTGGCCAGCTTTGACATGTTTCTGGAGTCATAATTTCATAGGTGAGTGCACTTGAAAAATGTCTGCAGTTCGATAGGGACAAATAAGCTTTTGTTCCACAGCAGGCATGCGTGTCTTATCTTTGTTCCTATTCACAGCCCTTTCAATAAGCATAGTGATTCTGCTCAGTGTCAAGAAAATCTAATATATGTTAAAACATATGTTAAAATTTAATTTTTTGTATAATCTTTTCACTTTGCTGTCACCATTTTTTATACATAATATTTTTTGTGCATACTTAGCACTTACAAGTATTTCAAGATGAGTATAATCAACAACTCTCCTAATTGCTGACTATGGGTTTTGAGAAATAACTGCAAAGATTGGGAGAACAGCATTTTACAGATGCCATTGCAGTATATGACTGGCTGTAAAGGAACATCTTAAAATTAATAATTTATGTGCCCCAGATATACTAGATTCTTGACTGAGCAGAAATAATCATTATCCCCAAAGTCTCAAGTCTAAATCTTAGAAAAGAAGCAAAAAATATTAAGAATGATAGAGACATCTATTTAAACTCTGTAGTTCTGTTTTTACTGACTACACCCTAAAATACATATGAGATAAAAAAGACATAATTGAGTATGTCTGATTATTTATTCTGAGCCTTGAGAAAGAGGGAAATTTTCAGGGAGATTTGAGAAAATAGTGGGAGAATTGGATATTATGTGCACGGGACTAAAGGGGACCTCTTCTGTGATTACATGCCCCATGCCATATTGTCTCTTTTATAAAGTATCACCTTTATATGAAAAATTATTCCCACTAAGGACTATTCCAGAATATTGTCTCCAAAATCTAGAACTTTAAATTTCCAGCCTAAGTGTATTCAGCCACTATACCTATTTATTTTTGTGCAAAAGCTGTAATGTAGTTTAAATGCTTCCTTATTCACTGTTTACAGTCCTAGCAGACCACTGAACAGGAATGGCAGTCCAGCTGCTTTTTCTTGATATTTGCAAAGGAGTGGTTTCAAAAGGCTGAAATGCAGGCACAACAACTTCAGATTGCTTGAAATGAATGGCTTTACTAAACTCTGGGTAGAGAAGAAGTCAGTGTGACATGAGAAAGAGAACAGGGAGCTGAACTGACAGGAAAAAAAAAGGAAGAAAATGAAGCAAACACATGGAAGGTTTTTAATGGTTGTTAAAGTGAATGAGGAACTATTAGGTTTGTTCACTGATGTGGCCACTTTAATCTGTACATTTTAAAATTAAGAGCATTTAAGAATGCAGTAGAATTCTGATTGTGCCAGATGCCTTAGAGCAAAAAGTGTGTGAACCAACAGAGAAAGCTGTTGCAGTCATTGCTGCCATCATGAATCCCCTTTTAGGGATAACAGCTAAATGGGACAGATTCAGAGATCTAGACAACTTGGGGAAAATGGGTCTAACTCAATACATAGGTAGGCAGCAACCTTTGTTGTATCACTCACATATTTCAGCCCAGGAAGTGATGCTGCTGACTCATGCTCCATATTTTACTGTCTGTTGGAGCTCATTTTGTCAAGAAGACCTATTACTCTCTTTGCCCAAATGCTCTATTGCTGTTTATTTATCTAACAACACAAAAAATGTTAAACTGGACAGACATGAGTGTGCCCTTCTTAAGTGTCTGGTGGAACATACAGAGCTGAGTGATTCTGATTGAGAAGTACTGAATTCAAGTGTTATCCTGTCAAAAGTTTTGTGCAGTCGTAGCTTGGAAAAAATGTTTACCCCAGACTGAGTGGCAACACACTGAGCCTTCTGAAGGCATCCCACCTGGCTGGGGTGCCCCAGCATCTGCTGCATTGCTGGCCTCCTGGAGCTGACAGCTTGTTGAAATTCAGAGTGGGTTTCTCAAGACAGAGGCAGTCCAACACTTCTCTATTAATAGCCATGTTGACTTGGACTGGATTACAAATGAGTAATTATTTAGGCCAGCACTTCTCCTTTCACAATCTGTGGATTGCAATGTTTGTTTCTACACTCCAAAAATGTTGCTCTGTCCCACACTGGACCATGAACTACCTCAAATCTGACATGAACCAAGTTTACAGGTGTAGCTGTATGTAGATGTGTCAACAAATGTCTTGGTTTCCTCAGCTCTGGCACTTGATCTGCTGATACTTTGAGTTACTGCATAATTTGGACTTCATGAAAAAGCTAATGACAGCTCATTAGTGCACAAATCTGAGTGAGCCAGCATGGTCTGAGCACTGTTCAGGCAGAAGCTGGCTATCCTCATCATTATCAGGCCAACCTCAGTGTCAGTGACATGACACCAAACATTACAGACTGCTCTTCATTGCTGGCATCATTAGAAAAGGTTTTGGCAGCAGCCACAGCAACAACATCCACACCTTGGTGGAGTTTTTGTCACTCCTTTGCCTCTAACCTCAGCTGCCAAAGAGCTGTGATGTGCAGCAAGGGATAACTTCAAAGGAAGCTGCTTAGTAATCATGTGTGTTTCACTCTAGCAGTTACCAGCTCATATCACAAACCCTGCTCTTTCTCAGGTCTGTGAGGCACATGACAACATACATTATTTAGTCATCCATCCTGTCAGAGCAGTGCAGGTTCTGGGGCCACCTGGTATTCCTGCTTCACTTTCACTAGCCAAAAATGTCTTCCTTTTTAAAATATGTTGATCCATTGAATCCCTCTTTGATTTTTATTAGAACAGTATGTGTTGAAGCAGCAATCTTTGTCAAGCAAAACACTAATTAGCAGGACCAGTGATGGCAAATCTGATTGATTTTGAATAATTATAGATGCATTTGCACTGTAATAGTGAGCAAAGTCTTACAGCATGATGGGTTGTTAACTTACATGAATTAATTGTTTAGAGTCCTGATAGCTCCACTATCCCACAGGGATGATTTTTTAAAAAAATTTAGCTCTGGTCTTTGTACTTTGAAGAATAAAATATTTTTAAAAGTTCAGATTCTTGTGGGCTTTTTTTTTAGCTTCTTTTTTTTAAGTGAGTTTTATGACTGCATAATAAAATTAAAATATATAAAATATCATCAAACAGTTATGAGTAGTGAAGTTGAAAACTGAGCACTCACACATGCTCTATATACTTCTATATGAAATATAGTTGTGCTGTACTTCTTTATTTATGTGGTATATAAATTAAATAATTCTGCAAATTTTACCCTAAAATTCAATTTTAAGAAAGAAACTGCTCACAAGAGATAAAATATCACATTAAAGTAATCTGAGAAAGTTGTAAATGGTAATTTTTTTATGCAGAAATGCAGCTATTATGTAGCAGAATATGAAAACAAATTTTATATTTATAGATATAAAACAATTCTAACATGGGAAATAAATCTGTGGGTTTTCAAATTTACCTTACAGCACTGGTAAAAAGAACAATGGAGTCCCTGCAGCAAACCACAGCCTTGGAAGTACCACTGAAGGTAGGGACAATTTTGAATTTCCATTTCTTTCTCAGGCATACTTAGCTTTGTACATCATTATTGTCATTATATTAAGAATCTAGAAACAACTATTTTGCTTTTCACTTCAATCATTTCATGTTCATATTTGTGGTAATTGCTTTTTCAAATTACTATAGAAGTTCCTAAGGAAAATAACTGAAAGAAGTATACTCCCTCTTGGAAAGTGAGATTGCCGTAGCAATGCATATGGTAATTCAAAAATCTATTTCATTCATTTCCACAAAACTTCTGTTAGGTGTGGTAGAGTGAGAAATATGTCCCTTTAATAGACTTTCTAGATGTGCCTGGCATTTGTTACTGCTGAAAAATATTGCAAAAGGTCTTTCTTCAGTAATTTTCACTTAGAAAATGGGTCTATTTAACATTTCTGTGTGGAAGCCTAACACACAAAGCAGACAAAATCACTGGTCATTGCTAAAGGTAGAAGACATAATCTACCAGACCAACATCTGTAAAAAGTGAGTAAATAACTACACAGCTATCTATGTATTGGACCTAATTGTAATTATGTTATAAAATAATTATGTTTTTCTCTCTACAAACCTGGTACCTATCACTGTAGCTGACTGCTCAGCTTTTGTTGCTTGGTAAAAGACTAAAGCTCCTGGGAATCCCTAAACTTCAGTGAGCAAAAGCCCAAGAGTTTCCATTTTCCTGACAAATGGAGTTCTTGGTGTTGCCAGGCCACTCTCTCAGCAGTAGTACTCAACAAGATTCAGGGACAGAAACAGCTTTATTCTAATTATTTCAGAAATGGTTGCAACATACAGACTTGCACTAATGGAAGCAGCTGAAAAAGAAAACTACTTGAAAATTTGTCTTGTATTCCTTTCTCCAGATCTTCTATATCTATTGCAGCATTCCAGCCACTTTGTGAGGCTTTCTCTGGAGGTCTTGCAGTTCCAAGACCCTTTATGAGTCCTTAGGGACCCCATCCTTCCTGCAAAAATTGAGAAAGGATAATGAAGGGTATCCGAGATCTAAATTACTCCTGCTTCCCATACTGATTTCCCTTCTCACTGTTCACTTAACCCTGTAAGCTTTTACATTCCTGTTTACTAAATATGGTCCAGTGAGACTTCTTAGCCACACTGGGATTATAAATTTCTTGGATTGATACTCCCAAGCTTTGCATACCACATTTCTGTAGGTTGCTTACATTGTACACCTGTGTTTGCCTTTCTTCTTTTGTTACAAATTCCTTGGGGGAAAAAAAAAAAAAGAAAAGAAAAAGCCAGAGTGTTTTTCAAGGTATATGACATTTAAATATTTCAAATTACTGTATTTGGCACCATGTACAATGTACAGCATGAATGTATCTGGCGTTCATGCTGTATAAGGTTCTTAAAAATAATCAAATATGGTATTATTGGTGGCATAGAAAGTGAATAGCAACACTATAGTACTTTCTGGATAGTTTGAGGAGATTATTTGTTGCCTTTTTCAGAGTTAACAATGTTCATGCTTTGTCTGAGGAAGTCATGGTCATGAAATAAATATGAGCACTGTAATAGGTTTCTAAGAAAGACAAATGTTTACATGGTTACTAAGATTGTTCATAGTTACAGGGGTGGAATATCATTTTAGTGTTACATTTATCAGACTAACCTTAAGTGGCAGAAGGTTTCAATGTCCTGTGGAGAAATGGGACATACCTTGTTATTCACCTCTGTCCAAGGTGTTTTACTGTCACACACTGACAAAACCATCCCAGTGCATTAAACAGATGGATTCAATATGTCATTCCCATGAGAACAGTAATTCTCCATATAAACACCAACTATGCCTTAATAGGTGAAAAGAAACACATACTTGGAAAACAAGGAGCTCTCTGGGGCTTTCAAGGATTAGGACTTTTTAGAAGACAGTAGAAGTATTTAGAGATACACATTTCATTACCCTTGTTTGGGCTTTTTTTCCTAAGCAAATTACTGTAGGAGTCCTGACATACTTTTGGTCGTGCAGCATGTTAGACTACATCCGTCATGAAGATACTTCACCTTCCTCTGAAGCCTCAAAAAGAGATCAATGGCAGAGGCCAGATAGAAAACACAAAGTTTGATCTCAGAGAATAAATTGAGAGTGATCTTTAAAAATAAAGTCTGTTTTTTTTGTTCATGTTGTTTACCCTTCTATACAGTAAGAAAATGTCTTTTAGGATTAGAGATGTTGAAGATGAAAAGATTTTTGTGAAATGCTCCTGCTCTCCTTCAGCAGACTTATTTCAGCTAAATATGTATTATGTGCTCTGTTAATATGAATAGTATTTTTTAATATGGAGATAAAATGTCACTAAAGTAGAGCACACATACAGTCTTAATGTCTAGAGATCTCTTTTTCTTCTTTGAGGTAAAGGGTGCTTTATCTTTGAAGTAGCTTTTTTTTTTCAAAATATAGTCCATGCTAATGAGGCAGCTTTCATGTCAACAAATCTACTGTGTACAAGAGCACCAGGAACTGCAAAACAAACTGAAATCAAACCAAAGCAACAATAAAAATACCCCAGAATTTGAAAAACAAGGGGTAAAAAAACCCTAGTATCATTATGCATTGCTGACAAAGTTGCTGAGATAAACATCAAAATCATAATTTGTAGCTCTTTTAAAAGCACAAGATTAATTTTGCTTTAGTGTATTCCTTGCAATTCAGTAACATGTATTTGCAATTTGAAAACTAAAGGTTAGTTTAAATTGTTAAGGTATTTTTATCAGAATTGTAGCAATAATTGAATATTAATAGAAATGAAGAACATTTCACATTGGATAGGCGTGTAATCTAGAGCAGTATCACATCCAAAAGGAAAAGCAAAAATAGTAATCTTGCTGTATGTGATGTGTTTATTTGTTTAAATTTTTATTTTTTTTCCTGACAGGTTCCCTTGAAAGTGATTCTCACCACTGGGAAATCATGGGGGTGTATGACAGAATTGCAGTAGATGTAAAGCAGTCATTGGGGATGTTATTCAGTACCCAAACACCTCATTGGCCTGTGCTGATTCCTCGCTGAATCACTAGGCAACAGCGCTGCTGGATCTTTCATAAGCACCTAATACTCTGCATGTGAATTTTTTTACTTCATTTTGTCTGTAGCCCTAGGCAACAGCAGTGAGATAAAACTGGTTTTTACCAGTTCATTGTGTTCCCTTTAGCCAAGGTATCCAGCGGGGAGCTGCTTTTGTTCACAGCTAAATTACTACATGTACGAAATGAAACAAGACAGTATTAACCCTTTGGGAGCATCACAAATATATTTGAGTTACACAGATGTTTAGACTTTAATGTTAAATATTTTGTGAAGTGCTTGTGTAAAAATACTTATGAGCTGCCAGTATTTGAACTGTCTCAGATGCTTAACTGTTGTGTGCAGCTTATTTTGTATTATGTGAGTAGAATATAGCTGCTTGGTGTTCATCACATATTAAATGTCCCATTCCTCAGACTTATAAATAGAGTTAATGAACTTAATTTTTATCTAGAATTTTGGAGCAAAACTGTTAAACAAAACTTTAAGCCTAAATATATTAAAAATAAAGAGATTGTTGTCCATTCAATTAATTTCCAACTGAGCTTGTACCATGGCCTTAGCATACTTTAGATAAAGTATTACACTTTTCCTAATTTATTATTTTTACTACTGATACAATGATAAATATTGTTTAGATAAATTTTAGGATTCAGCCTTATCCTTTTTGAGATTCAGGCTTTTACTTCAATGTTTGGATTTTTTATAAATAATTTGTTTTTCTGTAGAATTTATTCTTCAGATGAGATTTGATTTGTAACATTACTGTTTTACACATTCTGTCTCTGAGCTTGTGGAATATGAAATTGGCCTTGAAGTCTACTGATTATTCAGAAGTTGAAGTCAAGCACAAAACTTTGAAGAGTTGTTCAGTATGTTTCAGCATTAGACATCAAATTATCACAGTAATACAATTTAAATTCTAGAACTGTATGATTGTAAAGACTTTCCAGCATTTTTAATTTGTATAATTAAATAATTTTACTTTGCACTTAAAGCCATTAAACTATTATACATTGTTTTCTTATGTTGCTCATTAATCATACATAACCTGTCAGCTGACGTGAGTCAGTAGTTTCTAAAAATTGATTCTTATAAAACTGGCATTGATCATGTAAGCAATGTCAGAACATTTTGCTTATTAATTGGGGTCTGCTTTTTGGTGGGGGGATCCAGCCTGCATGGCTGTGACACCATGCCAGGTCCTGTGAGCAGGGGCCCTGATCCCACTTCTCCAGCAGAGAGGAGGTTGCACAAGTTTACTTCTGCTTTTTGCTATTTTCAAGCCCTCTGTGTTTGCAGTGACATTGAATAAGTGTGAAACGTTCTACTGTCTCATCTCTTTTACTCCTCTTGAAGATCTGCTGGTTTTGGGAACCCTCTACTAACTAAACCCTGTTTCTCTAAGGCTACATTGCTAATCTTCCTACTATATGGAGGAAATAATAATTTTTTGGTTACATTCTCAGCTGATTTCCACCTTATGTATTTTTTTTTAGGCTGCATACTTTACAAATAGATGGATGGTGTATTTTTTCAAGCCCAAACAGCACTAGGAATACCCTTCAGCCTAACAAAAAACAAAAACATGCTTAAGATCAAAAAGAACCTCAATCCACTGGTGTGAATTGACATCTGCTCAAATGTGAAGCTACAGAAATGCAGAGGTCACCATACAAATTTTCAAACACGGCCCTTCACAAAAGATTGTCAGTTGTAGTTCCCCAGATGTGCACTCTGTGTAGGTTGTCATACAAGCAGGCAAAGTTAATATTTTATTCTCCTTGTGTCACAGTTTCTTTGGGGTTTTAAATTCCCAAAGAATCAGCTAACAGAAGGAAGAAGGCCAAGCAATAAAACACCACTTTATCACACATGTCCAAGGGCTCATTCTTTGTATGAGGGCAAAAGGCAAACTGGCATAATTTTGGAGGATTGTTGCTGACCAAGTCTTGAGACTTGGTGAAGTTTGTGTCCCCTCAAGTTGCAGGATACATACAATGAACTTGGGATATCACCCCAGTGCTCCAGATTCTCCAGTAAAAAATCTGAGAAGCTTTCTCCACTTGAGGAAGAGTAGCGTTTGCAATTCATTTCCCAAGGAGATCCTCTGGACAAGGCATCAGTTTTACCACGCTTGTGTGCTGATCTATGTATAATCATAAAATCTGGGCAGTGCAGTTTTCTCAAACCGTAGTCAAGGTCTGAATCTAAAGAGCCATTATAGGAAGCAGGCCAGTCCTGACCACAGATTTCCTTCCAAATAAATATAAGTGAAAATATTCAGGATTTGATGACTGCCTTGAATTCCTTTGGGTGGCACAATAATTTCACACCAGTGAACTGAAGACCCTTATTTTAATAAATAACCACCTTGTCAGGTTATTTTGGTTATGCATGGAAGAGACTTTAAAACATGATTAGGTTTGAGCAGGAGCAATCATAGGAGCACTTTTCCATCCTTAAAGCTCTCAATCTCTAATATGATTCCCTTTTCCTCACAAGCTAAAAAGAAGTACTGGGAGGTCAACAAACAAAATGTTTTGTTTGAATTGCAGAACCTTACAAAAGTACTGATCAATGAGCATGGGAAATCACAGAATAGATGGGCAGAGGGAAATGGCTGGTTGTACTTTGTTCCAGATATCCTTTGTGAGCAGGAGTTTCATTAATTGATTCTCTGAACCCAGTAGTAACACCCTTTTGAACTGATTTGTGTCTGGGTTTAATTTTAGACATGTCTTTGATGGCCTGAATCTTCCTTTAGATCATTTGTAAATCTCTTTGTTTGCCATGTGAAGTAGTGAGGAAAGAGCACTATTTCAAAATACTTCAACTCAGTGTCTGTGGGAAATTGAACAGCTCAGCTATTTGCTGGTGTTTGCATGGGATGGTGTGATCAGTTCTTCCCTGCTTGCAAATCTTGTAATGTCCATGTACAACTGTGGGATAGCAGGACTTTAATCTTCATTGCTGGTCCAACTTGATAATAACCACAGCTCAAACACTAGCCTCAGATTTTATGTGAGTAGTACATTTTAAACATGAGGAGGGGAAAAAAGTGTGAGTTTTTGAAAATGAAGAGTAGATTAAGGGATTGAATCTGCTAGATTACCCAGGACATAGTTTTGTTCATGTTAATGATTAAGAAAAAGACCCTTATAATAAACTAATTTCATTTTTTGTGAGTCAACAAAACCTGTTCCTCTCATTTATTTTTTAATCTGATTTAAAAAGGAGGCCAAAGAACATGTTTAAGATTCTATTATAGTTTCTTGATATATATTCTCAGTGGCCTGAAACATCTTTTCTTGCTTCACCATTTTAAGACCAGACTGCACAAATCCCTGAGTAATCTGTTTTTGACCTCATAGCTCACCCTACCTTGAGCAGGTGGTTGGACTGGAGACCTCCTGAGGTCCCATCCAACCTGAATTTTGGTCCAATGTCATTCCTCAGTTGGACAACAGCAATCACCTGGGTGGAAGACAAACCAGAAATTCCCTTCAAACATTCTGCTGCATCACATTAAGGATAGTGCCATTCCATAAGAAGCCCCAAAATGTTATGGGATTTGCCTTCCCACCTGTGTTGCCTCATTCTGTGCCAGCATTTACTATATTCCCTGGCTCACAGGCTCTCTTTTGGCTGGCATACTTCCTTTTGGTATTAACACATTGTCAGAAACATTCAGGGACTGGAAAGGAATCGTTTTTTCTGCCATTCTGCAATGGCTTTAGTAGAGAGTGCATCTCTGGGTTTAAAATAAGTTTCAATTGTGCCTCCTCTTTGCCTTGCTGGGAAACATTCCCAGCCTAATAATCAGCTTGTCCCTTCTGGAGACAGCAGTCAGACTGTTGTCACTGGTCAGCTGCCTCTCTTGAGACATTTTAAATGCAGTTCTACCTCCTGTTTCTGGAAGTCCCTTTTTTGTTACTATCATATTGTTACTATCTACTCCAAGTCCAGGCAATTTTTTACTCTGTCTGCTTGTGTTCTGAATTGTGGAGGTCCAGCTTCAAATATTGGCACATTTTTTGTGTGCTTTTCCGTGTTCCCTTCTCTATTCAAGGTTAATTAGTTGGACAATTTTTAGCTTCTTTCTTCCTCAACTTTTTCTTCACACTGACAATTTTCCACTGCTAACCTTTCCTCTCACTTCATAGATACTGTTATTATTTCTAGTAAAAATCGCACTATTGGTTGTCCACAAGTTACAAAAAAATTGCTTATACGTTTAGCTCTAATCTTTGTGCCCTCAGTTCACTCCTCTCTGCCATTTGGTATGACATTTATGCATTTATGGCATTTTGAAGACTATTCTCTGGCTAACTGTATTTTTACTGTAGTTGTTCATTTCATGATCAATTTTTCCAGGCTATAGAAAACTAACTGTAGAAATCCTCTCTGGTTTTCCCCCCCACCCCCCTTACATTTTTTGGCAGCTTCATCTGCTGTGCACACTGAATTTCTCACATCTAATTATTCAAAAGTGTCATGCATCAGATTACAATCCCATTTTCCAATTTGTGTGTTAAGCAGAGTACTGTAGTTACAGGCTCCTGAGAATCAACCTCCATCCTCCCCACAAGTGGCTGCTGCCTGCTACACTGCCTTTCTCTACAGAATTGGCTGAGAAAAAATTAAATATCTCCCTGGGTTACTTGGCCTCTTTGCACTGATCCATTAGTCCACATCCAGCTGAGTCCAGAAATTAGTTAATTGCTGATTTATCCTAAATGTTTTATTGGTATCTGGTTAGGTGAAGAAGACAAGTGTCCTAAGGACTTCTGCCAGAATAATTTTCCCTCTCTCTTTTTAACTCTAAGCTATGCCCCAGAGCTGGTTCAGGCTGATGATTGACTCCAAACTGCATGTGAAAGACACCTATAACAACTTCATTTCTTCACAATGAATAAATTCTGCAGCAGTTTGAAAGCTGAGCCACCCTACTCGCCTGCCAGCAATCCCCATCTCTGTTTATCTTCCCATCCATTCACTTGAACCATGATGTTAAATTAAATAAGCTTCCCAGGGAGGTTTTCCTTTAAATATAATGAGCTTTTGTAACACATGAGCTGGGAGAAGTCAACATCTTCCCTTGGGGCCTCTGTGGGTCTCAGATGAGGTTAAAAAAGGGTTGCAAATGTTGGGCTGTAGTCAAACTCTCTGGCTGCTTCTGATACTATGGCTTGTGATATATTTGCTTTTTCTTCTGCAGCTGAATTTTTTTTAGTCCTTTCACTTCTCATATTTGACCTAAAATTTAACCTTCTCCTGGCATTATCCATATCCTTTAACACCTTACATTCCCTGGAAATCAGGTTAATAAAAACCTCTTTAATTCATCCTACACCTCCAGTCT
The DNA here is from genome assembly GCF_001522545.3 of Parus major. Classification (NCBI taxonomy): domain Eukaryota; kingdom Metazoa; phylum Chordata; class Aves; order Passeriformes; family Paridae; genus Parus; species Parus major. The sequence continues at coordinate 60,670,712 of NC_031771.1, forward strand.
GGGCAGACATTTATCACTGCACAACAAACCAAATATTTTTCTGAGAATGAATCATATATTTCTTTTCTGGGAAGGTCTGGAATCCTGTTTATATTGCTTCTGTAGAATTGAAAACTTGCTTTAAATCTTTCTGGCCAACAGGTTTATAAGTCAAAAGGATTTTAACACAATGGAATAATAGTATAAGATGAATATAAAGAAGTGAGGATAAATGCAAAGCTTCACACAAAAGCAAAACCAGTTAGCTACCCAAATGTAGGTAACATATTTCCTAAAATGTAGGGAACAGCTAGGTAGGTATCAATTTACCTGGGGATCTGAAGGTGTTTGTAGAATGATTTCAAGTGGTACAACCAATCCCTCCACTCACTTCAGCCCCAGTAAGGTCTCAGTTGAATGCCCTGCCCAATTTTCAGAAGTGTGTTTCAGAAAATAGATGGAGCAACAGGACTCCATAGGAGACCAACAAGAGTGATCAGAGCTATAGACAATATCACCTCTGAGGAAAGGCTGTGGGACTTTTAGGTCGTTTAACCTTGGGAAGACAGGAGAAATCTAAAAGGATACATCCAGTATGAGATGTGCTGTCATAAAGGTGGCAATGAACTGCTCCATAGGTCCCCTGGAGATCGAATGAGAAGAGAGGGGCTTAAATTTCAGCAGGGTATAACTAGGGAACATGTTAATCAAATCTTTAAAATGAATGCTAGTGGTAATTGAACATTTGGATGGACTTGAACAGAGCTTTCAGGTATTTATTACTATGCATTTCTAGAACAGGATTGACAAATACACATCACAATATACTTATGCTTCTTTGATCCTTCTTCAGTGCAGGGGCAGAGACTGAGAACCCTACTTCTGCCTTCAGAGAATGTACATACAGCTACAGAAAAGGTGCCATTGGCTCTGCAATGACACCAGCAAATCAGACCCTCAGTTTACATCCCCAATGCTAAATGACGGTGCTTCTAGTACAATGTGTTACTAGTTCTGGGCAGACTCTGTACAGTGTAAGAGAAAATAAAGCTCCCTGTCATTCCTCTCTTTGAAGCTGGCCCCTGGGGACAGGAGTAGAAGGAACCAGCAGAGATCCTTACCAATTATTCTGTGAGTCTATACCAATAGCAGAGGTGAAGCACCCTGCTTTTCTGCTGGGTCATTCCCAGCTAGAATCCCACATGGTCCAGCTCTGCAGTCTGCCTGGATGTCAGTGCAGTTCTTAATTGCCTCAGAAAAGGAGTCCATAATGGGGCTTCTTATCACTGGAGTTTTACTGGTGTGGAGAAAACTGGGATTTTCTGATGAAGTCTGTCTCAACTTGTGCAGATGGATTTTTCTTCATAGTGAAACAAAATAGTTAAATTCTCACCTGCCTTTCATCTTTAAAGAATCTTGATCTTTTGATCAAGCAAAAAAATAGTAGTATTCAAACTCTCTAGACTTTGTTGTTTTGCTGTCTCCCCACACATCTTCCTACTTGCCAGTGACTGTTCTTTGCCAATTCCTTATGGACAGCATGTTACAGGAACTACAGCATCAATGTATTGCTGAGTAAACTTTATTAGGACCTTGCTGAGGACTGGAGACAGGACTCCTCTCCATAATTCTTAAGGAGGCACCTTCAGCTGCATGAATTGAAACTTGATACAACTTTTATCTGTATCTTTGGAGGTAACTTGCTGCTCACCTGATCGAGGTTTTTACACGTTTCCTTACCCAGTGTCACCCATATGAATATATATGTATATAGCATATACATAACTCTATGGTTATTTAAACACAGCAATGTACAAATTAGGATCTTTTCTCTGAAACAACATACAAAATCAGTAAGTCATAAGACAGGAAACACTATTCCCAGGTTGATTTGCAGACAGCTCCTTAAGACTGACCAAAGTTTGTATTCATCTGTCTTCCATCAGAATTTACTGGATTTCTTTCAGTGTTGAGCAACACCTGAATTTCTTAAAATATTATTTCCACGTATCCTAATATATTTAAGGTGCACAGTTCTGACTTCAGAGGTGATTTTTCCCTCTGCTTCAATTTTGAGAAAGACATGCCTCTGCAACCTGCAAGCTCAAATCACAAAATGGGCATAAAGGCTCATAGTCCCAAATACTCCTTCTGGTGCATTTAGTAGAGCTCATCACTGTGAGGCATCTACACCGTGACTTTTTCTGACTGAATACTCTCTTCAGGACTATTGCCATCAGTTCATTTGGGAGCTTGAAAATAGCAAGACTGCACATCTGTGGCTTACTGAAAGGTAAGTGTGAGCATGTATCCTTTGAAAGCCTCAGCACTAGACAGGCACAATGAGGAATGTGTTGGCTTTTGTGTAAGAAGTGCACCTTACCCTTGAGGCTGGCCAAAAGCATGTTTGTGTATCCCAGCCCACCCCAGCCCACCCTCCATTTCCTGCTCACATTCTTGGCATGTCCATCCTTGCCACGCAGGGAGCAGTGACCTGCTGAGCTGGGCACTTTATCTTTGCTTATCTGAAAGTCCAGCTTGGGTCAAATGAACTTCTGACCCTTCTTTTCATCAGCTGCTAGCATGGGGATTACTCAGCCTGAGAGGAGTGGCAGGAGCTGGCAGACTGTTGGTGTCACACAGCATTTTTAGGAGGAGGTATACACATAGCACTCCACAAAATGCCTAAGACCTGTCCCTTGTTTGCCAGTCCTCTGAATATCCAAGTAGCCTGCCCAAAACCTGTGCACAGGGAAGTGACTGATTCTGCCCCTCTGGAGTTTAAGTGCCAGCTTCTGGGATTCACTTCCTTGTGACTGGTATCCATGGCTTTTTAACACTGAGAAGGCTGTTCCTGCCTTCAAAAGGCACTCAGAGCAATGGACACTGCAGCTGCTCCTGTCCTCTTACCTACAAAGTGTAGGAAACCTTTCTCCCTGAAAGGCTTTCAACATCCACCACCTGCAGGAATACACAAATCACCAGATTACAGAATGTTCTGCTGAGGAGTTTTCTGTGCCCTCTTGGGGCTGGCCACTGCATTTGATCAATATTTGCTCTGAGAAAGAGAGATTAAAAAAAATATATAAAGAAAAAGGCATGACTCTCCAACCTCCAAGTTACTGCATCCCACAGAAAAGCCTGGCCTCCATCTCCAGTCTTCAATCCAGGTAATGCTTCATGTTTCTAAACTTATCTTTGCCCATAGGTACACTCCAGTGAAATCCCTGCCTTTTGGGCTTTTTGCCCAGCCTTGGGCTGGAAGGCTTTCCACTTTTTTCATCACTTCTGCATTATGGATCCTCCATGTCCTTCTTCATGCTCCACACTGGTGGTACAGAGCCAGGAATGTGCTTTCTTGTCCCTGTTTCCTCTCCATCATCTTCTGACTCAAGGGTGGGAATTTAAGCTATTTTTATGTGATGTCTTAGCCTTAAAACTCATTTCTAGATTCCTCATATTTCAGTTATATCAATAAATTATCTTAGGAGCAGGTGTTTTTCACTCCCCATCCCACTCTACCTCCTGCTTTTTTTGCTCATTGATACCTTTGTACCTAACAGTTGCCAATAACATTTTTTTTACTCCTTACTCCAAAGACAGTCATCCTCAGCAAAAGCAAAGTCTCTTTTTTTACTTGTGGGTTTGTTTTATTTTTATTTCCAAATCTTCCAGCTTTAACCATTGTCTTGTTTGTGGTTCATTTAAACACATAAGTCATAAGGAGGAAACTCTGGAATTTAAATCCTTTTACTGCCAGCATGAACCTCACATTGTAGGCTAAGTGTTTAATCTTCAGATATTTCCTTTTCCTGTCTTGGAGAAATGGAGAAGTAAGCCATCAAATTGCCTGGTTCATAAACCAGGCAATTTAGTCCATTGGACTAAAACTCAATTTTGAAAATACTTCTTGATAAGCAGTTGGAAAAAAAAGTGGGCTCTCTTCTCCAAAAGTAGTGATATGACAGAATTCAGCAGATGAAACTGAACCTAAAGGAAACCTGAATGGAAAAGACTCAATTCAGAAAGTATGGAGATGCTCTGAAGTAGTCTCTACCTTTCTGCTTCCCCCAATTAAGGAATGGGAAAGTTTTGAATCCTTTGGTACTGATAACTGAACTCAGACATCACTGCAGGGACTCAGGATCTCAAGCCTGCTTTGTAATTTTAGCATCTACAAGAGGCTTAGAGAAGAACCACAATTTAGACTAGCCCTCCCAGTGTGTACCTTTAAGTGAATCATGATTTCTTGCCTCAGGTTCTTTGAAATCTCATCTGAGCCATCTGTCCACCACTATTCTTCCAGACAACTTAGTACTTACTGGCCAAGGCATTCCTTCTCACAGTGTGTGCTGGGATCAATCTCAATTTTTGCTTACAGAGAAACAAGGTTTTCAGATCAATTCCTTTTGGAATGGTCAGTGGTGTTCTTATTCCATAAGGCTACGGCACAGGACTGTGAAAATGCAGCCTCTGGCAATGCTACCAGTCAGGACACAAGCATGAAACCATTACCATGGCAGGCTGTATCAAACATTTTTTGGGAAGTGGTCTTATATGTCTATTTATTTCTGTTTTCCTTAGACTCTGACATGCCTTGTCTGTAAAGACTGATCTTGAGTCATCTGCACAGAACGTGGCCTTTGACGATTCACCACAAAAGACTCCAGTGCCAGAGCCACACAGATTCTTCATCTCTTTGTAAACTAAATCAAACCAGCCCCTTTGAAGTCCTGGGCCTGTAATAATTGGGATGGTTTGTGTGTAGAAGTCATAAATAGGTTTTATTAGGCTAAGCAGGAAAGACAAAATGCTTGGCATTTACAATTTAAATGTTTAACTCTGGTAGCACTCCCAGAAATAATAATTAAGTAGGAACTAAATGACTTTATTTAATTAAAAATTTTGCCAGGAAAATAACACTGATAGGTACTTCAGTTCCAAGAACTTCACGACCCAATAAACTGACCAAGGGTTACTATATTGAATTTCAGCAAATGCCTCCACACCCGTGACAAGAGCTCACTCTCAGTGCAGTTTGGGTGGCTCAGTGATGGTGGAACAGCAGCGTGGGCAGCAGGAGTCACTTGGGAAGGTGGCTGCTCCAGAGAAGGTCCTGTGGGAAGCTCTGCACTGTTACTGCCCTGCTGTAACACCTCCTACGGACTAAGGAATTCCTTTAAAGTCCCGCTCTGTGGGTATTCCTGAAGTAAAGAGGGGAAGGGGGGCAAAGATAGTGTGGCTCATCTCTTAAAATTATGCCATGGGCAGAGGTAACCCCAGCATATGTTTGGGAGCTGCCTGCTGAGGACGCTTTGCAGCTGCAGCCACACTGGTTTAGAGCATCTTGTTCAGAGCAAGATCCACCAGTGAAAGCGGCTTGAACTTGTCAGCTCTGCAGCACGAGAATCAGACAACCTTTATCAAACTCATTAGCTATAGAATGAATGTAAAAAGATTTGTGTGACATTCTCTAATTTAGTGGAAAGGGAACAAAGAAACAAGCTTAAACATTGTTCCTTGCCTAGACCTGGTGTTTCACCTAACAGATTTTCCACAATGCCAGACATCACAGCAAGCAAAGCTCTCTGGGCAGCCACCTGAGTGCTCGAAGAATGAGCTCTACAGCCTCCAATTCTGTGTAGCTGTTAACACACAGAGAGTAAGAGGCTATTGCACATTGATGGTAAAATAATTCTTCAGTTTAAACACACAACTCTTAAAAATATTTTTCTGAGAATGAGTTTTTGAGTACAGGACACAGATACATTTTTCTACACTGGCATGCTCCAAGTGTATTAAGCTCACAGCTCTAACCCATCTGACATGGCCTTTTGTAGGGCCTGCACTTCTGTGCTGTTTTCCCTTAAGACTTCTTTACATATGCAAAAAATACTGAAAATCTGTATGGAAGCTCTGGTGACAAATCCTTTGAGACTATGACATGATGAAGGAACAAGCCATCTCAATGAATAATTTTGCAGTTTATTAGCATAGTGAAGTGTTTTGATTACTTTTGCTTAAGTGAATGACAAAGGAACCCTTTTATCATGCACTCTGCTCATTTCACTATTATTTGTCCTATTGAAAGCTATCTCTTTTTTTCAATTAGGCATAGGCATAGCACATTCTTAGGACCAGAGGTGTTATGACACTGATATTAATTAAAAGGCTACTATAGAAATAATAGATAATCATGTGATTGAGCTGTGTGTCTCAGATGTTCAGTCTAGGAAAACAAACAATCCCAGAGGGGGAAAGGATATTTATAATTTAGCCTTCATAACTTGCAAGTGCTCAAGGTATCTGTGTGATTTTTTCACGTTTGCCATGCAAACAGAGCATGTAATAAACCTTAATGACTCAGCATGAGAGTAAGGGAGAAGACAATATTTCTTACCTCTCCAGCTGGTTAACTCTCCCAAAGCACTGCTCACAGCCTGGCTGAGCTCACTTCAAACCATCTAAACACAGGCTGTCTCAAATGATAGTAGATCCTTATGTTTAGCCAGCTGAATCGTGTCCTTTGTGTTTCTAGAGGGCATTGCTGTTCATATCAAAATCTGTTGTGTTTCTGTTAGAAGGAGTGTGAAAAAAACCAGCATCTGCCTTCTCTAAATGAACTATTTCTGCAAGTCACAGGGAGGGAATCTTGCCAGGCTGCCCAAAATACTGGTTTTAAACACTGCAATAGAAGCATGAATGGGGATTGCAGTTCTCCTCCCCACAGCCTGACTGAAGAAGATGGTTTGTGATAATCCTAGGTGTATTAATTGACATTTAGGAGACTAATACTGCAATGATAAAAAGTTCAGAACTAGCATCAGTGAGAAACACCTCAGCCTTGTGAAAATTTAATAGGCTATCTTGGATATTTTCTGCAGTTTAATGTACCCAAGTGCCAGCCATACAAATTTTTCCTGTCTGGGAACCAAACTGGAAAGTTTTCACACTATTGTATTTGTAGAAACAAGCTATCAGTTTGATTTTTTTTTTTTTCTCTTTTCCGTTTTTTCCCCTGTTCTTTTTAGTTTTTATTTGCTCACCCTTTTTCCAGTTCCCCACTTTTCCCAGGACACTGACATCCCATCTAACATTATCTGCAACAGAATCTGATGAACAGAGCTACCTTTCTGCTTCTGTGTGTTAACCCCTACAAAACTTAATGGGAATGAAGGTAAGGCTAGGTCAGTATAATTTTCCCTGTCATTTGAATTCCATTCACCACACTTAGTAATGCAAAATGAGGATCTCCAGTTGAGTTCTTTCTTACAGTGGACTCAGTGGGAGAGCTGGGTGTATAACATACATTCTTAAGAGAAAAAAAATGTATTTTCATTATAGAAATATATATATATTTGAATTTTTAAATTAATTGACACGCATACAGGGTAATAATGATGTTTTAGACATCATTCTTGCATTAGAGAATGTTTTGAACAGAATGCTAATCTCTGCAATGTGAGACAGAATCATGGTGTATTTTTCCCTGTGGCTAACCTTGAGGTTATTTGAGGTGTTTTTCTGGGTATGCTGCACTGAAATGAAAGGAGGAACTGCTTCTCTGTCATGCCCTCGTGTCTGGGTATATCCACGAGGGGACGTGCCCACAGTGGTAGCTGCAGAGTGGTGCAGACAGAGCCCTGCTCCTGCACACCCCTGTGCTCAGCATTCAGAGGCATTCTAAAAAGTCTCCTGGGTTTGGAGCCTCTCACCCACCTGCTGGGCTTGAGTAAAAATTCATCTCTTTGTGCAGGTTTGACATTCAGCATGAGGTCATTATTCAAGGCACAGGGCTTTTGTCAGACCAAAGCAATCCAAACCCTAAAAACGCCTCTTGGATAGCTCAGCTCCTCTATCCATGGAAAAATAAAAAAGAAAATCTGGATGTGAAGAGAGCATCCAATCCTAAATTCATTTCCTGGGGTGATCCTTGTGGTTTGAAGGCTTGACCTTCCCCTTCTAATGACTCTCTAACAGGTTTAAGACCTTGTGCTTTAAGAGCAGGAGGAGTTTGTCACCGTGGGACTGGAGGGTTCTCCACCTTCCATGCTTGGCAAAGGCCAAGAACAGCATTTGTAACCATTTAGTCATCCTTCTCTCAAACATTCTTTGATGTTTTGACAATTCCCAAGGTGGGGGAAAGATCCACCCTTCCCACTTGGTGGATCCTGGTCCAGTACTGAATCCTCTTCCCCGTGATCCTCTGCCCAAACATCTTTCTAGTGCGCATTACTTGGAGATTTTTTTAATTGTCCACTGATTTCTAGCATTTCTTTCTCTTCCTTAAAGTATTTCTAAAAAAGTAAAATCCTGTAAGACTTAAACATTTACTTTTTGGCCTTTCTTTCATTACATTTCCACAAAGGAAAAGGCACAAAAAATTAATCTTGGAAGCCAATCTCCTCATACAGATCAGTCTCTCCTGTTGAGAAACAAGGTGTCTTTGCCTTAGGATGTAGGAGCTTCTGTTTTTACAAGTCCAGCAGCTGTAAACCAAAGTGGCCTCTCACCAATTGAATTGAAAAACTGATGCTGATTTTTAGTGGCTAATATCCAGGGTTGCTGCAGGATAAAATATGGGTAACAACATAAAACAAATAAAGAGGAGTGAAAGGCAATTCAGTTTGCTGTAGTGTTCTTTTCTTCCATAGCACTTCTCTCTCTGCAGAGAAACACAAAGCAGCTCTTTATTTTCATATTCTATCAGTTTTTTCCTGTCTAGATAAAAAAAAATCTAGGTAATTAGACTATAATATAAATACTGGTGATGAGCAATTGATTTTCACACTTCTCACTAGTAGATGGAACCACAGTGCAGACAGCCAGTGCAGCTGGATCACACTAATGATCAGCTGAATTTTTACAAGCGATTTGTCTACCCCAGCATCAAACCTTTGATTTTTTAACAACCAGGAACATATTTCCCTGTTAAGTCTTTAAGCTTTGGTTACTGAATGCAACCATTTACCTTAAAGCCCCAGTGAATATCTGTTGAAAAAATGGTAATTTATCCTTCTTCCCTGAGTTCTCAGGTGCAAATAAGCTTCTCTACAGAGGCATCATGTTAGGATTTATCTCACCTGAGGTGTTTGTAGGATGGACATTTACTGCTGGGTAGTCTAGACATGTCTTGGACTGGTCATTGATGGAGAGAAATGAATACTTTTTGAAGCATGATTCAGCTGACCCTGCCTTTGATGTCCAGATGAGAAGATTCGTCTTTCTACAATGCTCATTCCTCTTCTGTTATAACAGACATCAGACGCTGAATTTACTTTATTGACTTTGCAAATGCAATCAAGCATGGAAAAGAATGAAAAACTACCATGCAGAAATTATTAGGCTGATTTCCTGACAAAATTGGCCAGTAGTCTTGTAAAATAGGTGCAATAAAAATAATCTTTGGGAAGGACACCCTCACCTTCACCGTCATGAGGATTTACTATTATTTATTATATATTATATATATTTATATATATTTTATATATAAAAATATATATATTTTTAATATAATAAATATTATATATTATTATTTATTAAAATGGAAGGGGTGGTAACTGTGGTACTTACGTTTGTGTAACAGAAGCTGGTGGGGGGTGTTGTGACCCAGGGACATGCTTAAGGGAGTCAAGAGGGAAATGTCACAGAAAGCTCCGTGAAAGACTTGGGGGATGGAGGAAACTTCAAACTGACTCCTGCACGCCCTCAGGAGCACTCCAAGCAGACTCTGGACACAGCTGAGCAGATGTGTCTCTTGGCAAAAGGGCCAGCATGGATGGATGGAGGGACAGATGTAGATAGCTGGATAGATAAATAGACAGATGGAATATTTTACAGCTGTTTGGCCAAGATAAAGGCAGTTTTGTGGGCTGCATGTTCTCAGCTGGTAGACCTGGGGTCCTCCCTGTCTGATTCCAGCCTCAGCCTTCTTTTCTCTGGGAGAGCACCAAGCCCCTGATGGGAGGCCATGCTTATGGCAGAGGGGACAGCCTGGAGTGGGCCCGTGCTGCTGCTCTGCTTTGGCTCTTTAGGAGGCATTAAGGTGTACATTGATGGTCGGTGTGCTGGGAGCAACAGGGAAGGGGATTGCTAGGTCCTGTCTCATCCAGGGCATGAGATACGTGCCTGGGAACACAGGGCATGGAGGCTGAGTCCTTGTCTCCTTGAATTCTTATTTTTTTACCTGAAGCGATTCACCGTGAAGGATGAAAGAGGCCAGGACACGGATGTGTGTCCGGTTAGTGGAGAGTTGGAGCCCAATTAGCAGCTAATTGAGGTGCTTTAAGGCACAGAGCACACCCACACTGCAGCAGCTTCTAAAACCAACTCGGTTTTTGTTGCCACTTTTCTGTTATTTCACTAGAGCAGTTTTAAGAGTGGAGGTGTTTTGGGTTTTTTTGTTGTTAGCTGTGATATAAAATAAAGCTTGTGCACATGCATGATTTTGCAGCTGTTCTCTCCCCGGGCCGAATCCCAGAACACTATCAGTCCCAGGTGTTTTGTGTTCATCTCCTCTGAGTGAGATACTGCTATCAGGATCTGCACCTCTGGATACGGCAGGGAAGGGGCAGGGACCAGATCTACATGGCAAAGGCATTAACTTTCTGCTGCACATCGCTGCCTGAGTGCTCAGCCAGATAGCCCTGCACATCCCACAGCCTCAGCCCGCACTGCTGGGGGATGCCGGCCCTGGGGGATCCAGAGCCAGCTTGCCAGGGGATGTTGCTGGGTAGGTGTCCCTCAGCTGCTGGCTGGCAGGGCACTCCTGAAGCATTTATAAGTGCCTCCAGAAACTGGTTTTCAGGAACAGACATCCCCAGAGGCCGTTTCATCAGCAATCAGTTTATTTCAAATGTATCTAATTGTGACTGGAGGCTGGAGCCCCGTTTGCCCTCCCCAAACTGGAGGTCACCTTCCAGAGATGGTCCTCACGTAGGTTTCACAAACAAACAGCAGGGAACAGCCCTTTGATGCTGGCTTTTACCAAAGGTAATGCACAGGTGTAGGGAAGAAAAAGGGGCTTGTGTGGCTTGGGGAGCCCAAGACGCACCTGTACCATGAAAATATCCTCCTCAATAATGCTCACTCCATCACCTTATGGCCTTGATGGCAGAGAGTAGACTCTGTGTGGTTTTGTTTTGTCCTCTGCTCCAGTGGCACATTCCTCAGGGCTGCCTCTGGTCTCAAGGGAGGATCTGGGGTGAGTGCTCAACCAGGCAGGTGGCCAGGGCCAGGCCAGGTCCCATGGCAAGGCTGTCTCCACAGTTAGTGTGTGCAGCTTCTGGACATGGCAGTATGAGCTGGAAGTGCATGGAAATACAATCTAAGGACAAGTATGAGGCACAAAAAGATATCCCTGTTATCAACAGAAGCAGGAATGAGTGGTGTCTGCCTGTGCTGGAGCTGGGGAGCTGAAAAAGATGCAGGCACCATGTGCACATCAGTAACTTGACAGCAATACAGTTTAGGAAAAAACTGACATAAGTTTTGGATTTTATTCATTCGTACATTATTTACAGCAGTTGCTTTCATATTACAATTCTCTTTCATCTTTTCAGTTTTCACTTATAAAAAATTAACCAAATAAACCTTATATAACCAAATTTATCACAGCAGGTCTGGTTAATTTTCACAGTTACAGCGGCCATCAGGAACAGAACTTAAGTACCTACAAGTCATTTGTCCAGAGCACCTCGCCTGCCCCTGCCTGAGGACACCCTGCTGTCCCTCGGGAGCTGGCTGGCTCCCGGGGCTCTGCGCATGGAGAGACCTCGCTGCAGCGGGGTCACGCTTTGGAGGCTGGGGCTCAAAAAGCCTGAAGCACACCAAGGGATAACTCACACACATCTTAACACCCTGCCACGCCAGGGGAACGGTTTGCATTGCTACCTTGTTGGTATGCAAACAGCTTTCCAACAGAGCTGACTCCTGCTTCCCTCCACAGAAAATTAGTGTAATTGATTCTGCTTTCTGCCATTGCTGAGCCCCAGAAGTGCACTAGCAGAATATGCTGGGTTACAAGACTGCAGCAATAAGTGTTTACCTTCCTCTGTGTGACTCTGACAGCTCTACCTTATGTCTGTCTCTCCCACCAGGAATGGTATTTGCAATAACTCACCACCTTTAACTGTGGTGAAAAACCTGCACTGCCTAAGGGCTCACAATGACTCAGCTCTAGGGACCCCACACAGGCAGGTTCTCTGCCAAGGTGACATCCAGTTCCAGAGACTGATGGCCTTCCCTAGTACTTAATCCTGCTCCCCAGGTGCAACAGCACCCCTTAGGAACACACTGCTGGCAGCGTGCTCCTAACAGCATCACCTGCATTAACTATCTTCCTGGGCTCTCCCCCACATGCTCTTTTGCTTTACAGTGATAATTATTGCTGTTTTAGAATATGTTCGTTTTTCTTTGAGGACTTGTAGCCACTTCCCGTTACAAAGTACAGTACATACTATGCTGAACATAGAAAACACAAGACTCATTTCACATTGGTCTTGTACAATGGTGAGGAGATGCAGAGTAAAAGGCTGTTTGGGGAATCCAAGTTTCTATTTAGGTGTGAGTGAGTAAGCCACTGCCTTAAACATGAGCAGTTCTGGGAAGCAATTTAGCCTGTTTGGTTGTTATTTTTTTTTTCTAAACTGACATTGGACATTTTCCAAATGCATACCACACATCTGCTTAACACTACCAAAAATATTATTTTTTTTTCCTTTACTGCATTTGTCTCAAGAAGACTTTTGCTTTAATAAAATAACACAAGCACACAAACTGCTTAAAGCTAACGGCCCAGCACAATCATAAGTACAACTCACAAAGCAACTGATGCTTTGTTAAACCTAATTACATTAAAAAAAAATCAAATATACATATTACAAGGCAAAAGGATTAAGCTTTGGAGGAAAAGAAATTGGAAACAATATTAGCTGTAAGTTCATTATGTTTTCATCGCAGTAGCTTCTGCATTCAAATGTGTTACTTGTAAATAAATTTACAGTTACATTATTTATTTGTTATGCTCTTGGTCTCACTAGGTCTGTCTTCTGCTATTTAGATGTTAAAAGCATGTTCTCTCCCACAGGTGGCCATTGTGCAATACAAAGACAGCACTGAACAGCAATTTTAACTCTGATCAAACTCCAAATGCTGACTTGGAGCTTGTTATTTTAAACAATACTGTATTTTGACTAAACTCTCAGTTGTTCACATTAATCTCCTGATTATTTTCTATGAAAGGTACTCCCAAGCACCGTGCAGGTAGCAGGTTTTGGTGGGAGATAAGCATAAGCTCTGTTGTACAGCCTCTATGACTGAGGGATACAAGAGCACACCAATTTTTCCTCAAGATTCTATGTGGATCTATTTTGAGGGAGAAAAAAAAATAAAATTTTCCTTTTGCATTTTAAAGCTTATTTAACAGTTAGCATTACTTCATTTTCTTTATGTGGTACAGTATATTCCACTGCAAGACTCCCGTTAGTGTCAAATTAAAATGCCTTTATTAAGCTTTAAGTAGAGTGCATACCAAGAGCATCACACCAGCACTAATGAAACACAGGCCCCAGCACACCCAAAGTGAGATTGTTAATTTAGACGTAACCAGAGCTGGTTCCTACTTTTGTGTGTTTGGCAATTTGGAAGTCCCTGCAGTCAGTTTTATCCATTTGCACCTCAGCCAGCAAATCCAGCAAATTAAAAGACAGCAGACTTGCATCGCATATGGGTGTGGATCAGTGAGCAACAGCAGCAGCAAGGATTGGCACAAGGTTCTGCAAAACCACAGTTCCCTTAGGAATTCTGACCACAGGACTTTCTGTTCTTCCAGTTGGCCACAGCAAGGACAGGGCCCAAGACACCCCTGGCACCAAACACTTTCTGCTCCTGCTGCAGGTGTGCAGCACCAGGACCTCACCAGGCACATCCCAACCTCAACAGCCACTGCTGACCCTTAGTCCTGCCTCTCCTACCCAGGGACTAGTAAATTCTGACATCATGACCTAAAGAATCATCCTCATTTCCCATGGGGCAGAACGCAGGGGTGAAATGACACCAGGTCCCAGCCCCAGGGACAGATGTCCCCAGGTCATTTGCTCCCTGCATTTGCTGAAAAGCAATTCTGAAATGAGTCCTGGAGACTGTACCCATGCACAGGACCAAGAAGCAGGATCACTTCTGGAGAAAGGTAAAGGCTTTCTGAGAGACAGCATCCCACATCACATATGGGGACAGAGGGGAGGGAAAAGAACAGCTCTCCACTGATGGCAATGCCCTGAACTTTTCTGCATCTCCCAGCAGACACAGCTGCCTTTCCTAAGCATCTTGCAGGTGCTGCTTGCTTCACAGAGGGAAAACAGCATGAATTTACAACAAATACAAATTTAAGGATTTCAAGTTAGATTAGAAACCACTTTTTTGTTGGTTTGATTGCTTAGCATTATCAGCCTGGATCTGTTCAGGGGCCAAGCTACCCAGAGAGCTTATTGCCAAATATGACATGTGCTTGAGATGCCAGTTTGCTCAAGATGTGGAGGGAGTTCCCACTCACTCCACAGGGAATGGCCCAGGCTATACCGTAGGGCTGGGACAACCCCAAGGCTGTGGACCTCAGCCACAGAAATGCAAATTTTCCCTATTTTCCTGGCTTTTTTTTAACTTTGGGACACAACACCTAGTGCTTTCCTCAGGAGTAAAGGCTCTGTCCCAAGCCCCTCCAAACAAAGGACACTTGAGCAGTGTCTAGTGCACAGGGATTAGCAAAACAGCTCCCACTCTAAGGAGAGAGCAGCCAGGTGAGGAAACTGCATCTCTGCAGGCAGCACGAGGGCAGGGGGCTGTGACAGCCCACCTGCACTGAAAGCAAGAGCACCTGTGGGAAGTGCCTTCACACCTCTAATTCATCCTCCACCTAAATCTGGTCTTACTTAACCACATTTACCAACCTCGGGCTCAAACCCAAGAGACACTCCACTCTTCCTCACACTCCTGCCAGTGTTGTCTTTGGGAAGAGAAACCCCCAAAAGAAATCAGGAAAATCCCATCTTACACTGATGTGAGTCTCTGTTGGAATCAAGACTCAAGGACTGGTCAGGTCCAGGTCCAGGTCACCACCTCTTCTGCTTGGGACCAACCCCACAACCACCTTATGCTGCTCCTCATGCACCCAGCCACTGAACTGGGATGAGGAGAGTCAGGAGACTCAGGCCCAGAGAAAGGACTGTGCTGATCTTTTCCAAACACTTTGTTTAAACCAGGGCACCCTGAAAGATGCAGAGCAGAAGGCTGGATCTGCCAAAGACAGCTCCACCTCAACACCCTGTGAGCTGCATTGTGGTCTGGCCACACACTTCCCTGGCAGCAGGTGAGCCTGGCACGGTCCAGAACCCATCAACCCTGACCCCAGAACCGTGCCTGACCTGTGGCATTTAGGGAAACTTCCCATGAATGCAGACAATACAACAGTATCACATGGTGCTTTTAAGCCCAACCTTGGCAGCTCTGGGTGGGAGAGCAGCAACAACACAGGAGGTTGTGCACCCCTGTCCCACTGCTGCTACCAGGGATAGCAGCCTGTGCCATCTTCCAAGGAGAGCAAATCCCAGCCTATTTGGCATCCAGCCCTTTCCTTCAGAAACAAGCTGTCCTAGCTAGAGAGCTGGGAGCAACCAGCTGGATTTTTTCCAAAAAGCCCGGTCACAAAGCAACTGGCAGAAGCATTAAGGGAATAAATTTTCTTGGCAGCTACCAGCCAAGTGGCAACATCTCAATCCTTATCAGTGCATTTCCGTGTGCTGGGGAGGAGTGCAGGCAGCACCCCCAAAGCCACACCTTTCCAAAGCACCTCTTCCCCAGGAAACTATTATGTACAGATACTGGAATATTATCAGTTAAAGTTTACATGTTTTAGAAGAAAATACTGGTAAACCTGATGGTACACTTCTCTGTCTGTGGGATCTGGTGGGATTTATTCCAGGTTTGGATTTTCTGACAGGATGTGGAGTTTTACTTCAAAGGCACAGGTATCAAATAAAACCAGCAACATTAGTTTAATTAAATAGCCTAATAAAAAAATTAATGCTCAATTTAGCCTTTACATATTCCTCCCTTTCTAAGAGACTAGTTTTTGCTTTTTGTTTTTTTTTACCCCTCTGGAAAGGTTTTAGTGCAGTGATTATATAGCAACAGAAAAATAAACTAAAAAAGGCACAAACTTTTGTGTTTTTTCTTTCAACTTTTGCTAACACTTTATATTTGTCTGTTTTACTTCGGTTAATAAATCACTGAATGCAGCAAGAAAATATTCTGCCGATTTCTGTACACTATACAAGAACCCCTACCAACAGTACATTATTTCAGCTTCAGGAGAAATGTACAGCATAGAAAGACTTTTAAAAATATAGTGCCCCATACAGAAATTTTGTTAATTAAATTCATGGTCTCTTGCTACAGTGTCCTTCACCATCCTCATTACCCCCTTATTGCTGGGACTCTGCCCCTCCGACTCCTCACAGGCTGGACCGAGCCCAAGCCAAGCACTGAAAGGGCAATTGGGGTTGTGCCAAATGGCTCCTCCATCCCCAGCATCAGTGCCTGGCCCATGGCCCTGCAGGGATGGGCTGAGCCCCGTCCCCTGCTCTCCATCAGCATCGCCGGCCACGTCTCAGTGCTGGGAAAGCTTCCAGCTGGAGAGGAAAGGGCAGCTCCTGGTAGGAGCAGGACAGACAGCACCCCATGTCCAAGGTCTGTGCTGGCTGTCCCCTGATCTGCCCCAGGGCTCCTGTCCTCTCCCCACAGCCCAAGGCTCCTTCCTTCTGCGGCTCTCCTGCTGACTCTTGCATTGTATTTGCAAGCGTGGTTAACACATGCTCTACCCCTTCACCAGCTTCATCGTGATGAGGTGGGGGTTCCCCCTCACCACATGCATAATACTTCATAAAATAATCGTTTTTCCCAGTAACTGAAGGGGTTTTCCCTTTAAACATATTAGCAGAGCCAAACCCCTCTACCCACTCGAAATTAAGTGCAGCCAGAAATGGTTTTCTGTAATACCTCTGATACCACGCTTTAAAAATTAAAACCTACCAGTCTTCTTTTTTCCCAAGATGTAATTCATGCAAAGTTGCTATTTGTTTAAATAAGTTATAAAAGTTGATATCTCAGGCTAGAAGAAGCTGTAGTCTTGGTTATTCTTTAGTTGGCAGGCACTGTACATACATACCGGGTACAGACACATGCCGAATCTGCTTTGCATTGCTTTTTGCATTGTACAATTCACAAATCTGACATCATTAAAGCAGTTAATTACCTTTGATGGAAGGCTGCAGTGAGGCCATCTACATTTATCAAACAAGCAGCTGGTTAAGATAATAAGTACGCTCCCCCCCACCCCGGCGCTCCCCAAAATGCTATTATCTGTCACACGTTGCTTCTCTGAAGTGGTGAGATTTGGTGCGCACATTAATGTGCAAATGTGTTGCCATAGGAACTGCAGCCTCCATTACGCCTCAACGACACCATTCAGCAGAAGCCAAAACTAAAAATAACAACAACAACAACAAAAAAAATAACCCTTAAAAATAAGATGAAAACAAACAAAAAACCCCCAAAAGGCAGCAAAGAGAAAGTCCAACGCACATGCGGAGTCTGGCCCAGGACTGCAGGTTACGTGTGGCTACGGAACAGCGCAGGAGATACTTAGATCTGATCTTAACTTCACACTATGGTACAATGGGGCTCAGTTCAGCCGGTCCGAGTCTGTGCTGGCTTAGGAAGGAGGGGGAGGTGGAGCGGAGTCGTGGTTACCGGATGCACCCGGGGTCTCTCAGACATTTGGCAGAATGAGGCACATCCAAAAAAAGTGCAACACCAGTGCCGTGGTGGCAGTGCGATGTGTTTGAGTGCGTGCACGCGCTTTCCTCTTCATGCATTGTAGCAAGCGGGTTGGGGCGGGGAGGCAGGGTGTACCCCCCACCTTTTCTCTGAAAACTATTAACCAGTAGATTACTGTAAGAGGAATGCATATTCTACTTACTGATGCGTGAAATACTGAAAATTGCATTCAAGTAATATTTCTGCACTATTATGAATGCATCTCACTATGTTATCTTACACCTGGAAAAGGAGAGGACTATGTACACCAGAGCAGTTGTACTATTTTGCAGTAAGTTTCTGTGCTTTACGGAGGTACCTGGGAAGGAGAGGCCGCTGCTCCACTCCACCCCGCTGGGTTGCAGGACTCCCAGCACCACCACCTACAGCATGCGAGGAAGGGGCGCTGCTCGGCCGGCCCATCGAGCTGAACGGAGCAAACCAAAACATGACGTGAGGGTACAAAAACTCTAACCCAAAATTGGTAAATCAATGGTGATGAGAAATAGAAGGGTAATTTATTATTTTTGAAGGGGGAGGAAGGGGGAAATTTTTTTTTGTTGTTTTTGTTTTTTTTTGTTTTGGTTGGTGGGGTTTTTTTTTATTCTTCCCGCAGCTGCAGGCGGTAGCGGTGGTAGCGGACCTGGAAAAACATTCTCTCCAGTAAGGAGCGTGTCATCCCTGGCAGGGCATAATGTTCGACGACACCCACGTGCTTGAACCCCAAGGACTCATAGAGCCTGTGGGCTGCCATCTTCACGGCCGTGGTTCCCAGCACGACGGAGGAGTAGTTGTTGAGCATGGCGAACTCCAGCACTTTGCGGCCCAGGGCCTTGGCGATGCCTTTGCCGCGGTAGTTGGAGTCGACGGACATGCGGCGAAGCTCCACGGTGTTGTCTTCCTCGTTGCCCCGCGCTGCCACGATCCCCACCACGTTGCCGTCCAGGACGGCAACCCAGAAGCAGGAGCCTGTGGGAGATAAAGCAGCACATGTAGTCATCAGCCACCCCCAGTGGACAAGTGCCCATTGCCAAACACTCGTCTGGGAGCAGGGCCTGGGGTCCAAAACCACGTCACACGTGGGGAGTAATGACCTCCATAAATAAGGATCAAACACACTTTTTCCCTGACAGTGTGACAGAAACGTTCTTTTCCCAAGGAAAATGCACAGAGGCTGCAACCTCCTATCAGGGGATTGTAGAAAGTGAGAAGGTCTCCAACGAGCCTCCTTTTCTCCAGCCTAAACAGTCCCAGCTCCCTCAGCTGCTCCTCACAGAACTTGTGCTCCAGACCCTTCACCAGCCTTGTTGCCCTGCTCTGGAGATGCCCCAACATCTCAGCATCCTTCCTAAGTTGAGTGTCCCAGAACTGGACACAGTCCCCAAGGTGTGTCCTGACCAGTTGCTTAATTATCACTCAATAAAGTCACTATTCAATACAGCAGCCAACCATGGGCACTGAGAGCTCTCTTGCCCAGATGAAAAGCACTGACTTTCAGTGCTCTGAAGCAATATATCTTGATCCAGAGGAAGAAGACCCCATGACAGGAGAAACCCCTGGTGTAGGCAGTGGCCTTCTTCCCAGCTACTAAGCAGAAGAGAACCTGACTTAGGCAACACCTCCATCTTCTTCACCAACCCTGCCAACTGCTCCAACCCAAATGCACAGCACATCTCTGTAAGACCAGAGTTACACAGCCCAAGGGGGTGCTCAGGGGGACAAAGGATCACCCCCCCTGAAAAAAAACAAACCAGTGGAAACATGAGTAAGACAATTCAGTGTACTTTGTCACTGGAGGAGAGCAAAGCATGGGGTGGTGGGAGGTGCCTTTGCAGCTGCTGTAGGAAAAATGCACTTTGTGACTCCATGAAACCATCTGAAAGAGACGTCCAAGGTCTTCCTCACTTCCCTGTGGCACAGCTCAGCTTCCAAGGAAAAGCTGGCTACAAACAAGGGGTGGGGAACCAGCCCAGGTTCACCTCAGCACACCAGGCTCATCCCCACATTCAGAGGAATGTGCAGCTCCAGTGATGTTCACTCTTGTTCCCACTGAGCAAGTCATCATGCTGCTGCTATCTAGGTCAACAGCTAATTTTTAAAACACCAGGGCCCATCTTGACCCATTTATCATGAACAGTGAAGATGTCTCTGCTCCACTGCTGCGTTGACAGTGCAGCTTGTTCCCTGGTGCTCACTTGGATCTCAGAACGTGATTTATTCAGACACGACCCCAGACGAACACCTACAGGCACTGAAATCAAGCAGCCACCCTCCCTCTGCATACAAATTGCAGGATAGAGAGCTGACTGCTGGTTTTAAAGTGCTCATCACGTGGTGGCTGAGCCCAACTCACTCCCCAGCACCTCCATCACACCTCTGGCCACACGGCGAGCACACCAAACGTAAGCCCACAGTGATCCCCACCCTACATGCATGGCTACCACTCCTGTGGTGTAGCTCCAAAAAGGAAGTTCAGGAATTTCCCCATGCTTGGGGAGCAGGAGTGGGATGCTTCCCTGGGGCAACCCCCAAAAGTGCCAGGAAGCAGCCATCAGCTGGTGTCTGCTGGGCCGCAGTCGCAATCACATCCTCCTCATCCAGCCCTATCCACAGCAGCTCCTCCTGGAGCTGCTTCTTCAGCAAGTCTGCCTCATTTCCCCTCAAACCAGAGAAATAACCTAGGTTTCTTTCAACCCAAGGTTACACAATTGCTTCCACGACTGCTTCCCACTTTTATTCCTTATTTTCTCTTCTTAGCAAGCACCTCTTCTCTGTGCCCACCAAACCTGAGAGGCTGCTAAAGCTCGCTCAGCAACACTTCCCACATTTGTAAAATGGCACGTTTCTGGTACTTTGAGGTATTCTGAACACTTGAAATCCAAATCTGGACATACCTGCTGCCACAGAGCCACCAAACCCTTCACATTCCCAGCCCCTCTGACCACCCTCCCTACACCTGTCCATCCCAACAGGGACTGGACCCGGTTGCAAGCAACATGACAGGAAACCTGCATTCCTTGTTAGTTTTTACTTATAATTTTAAAGCTTAATTATAATGATTTTGAGTTCAACACAGAAAGAAATAGTATCTGGCACATCTCCCAGTGTGTGTTGTGCACACAACGCTTATAATTAGCCACAGACAGGACACATCTGCTCAAACAATGCGAGTTGTATCCAGCTCTCCTTTAAACTATGGCCATCAGTCCCCAAGACTTCTACCCTGCTGTCCTCCTCATGTCTGCTCTAAGGATTACCAGCAGCCAGTTCCTTCAGTCTACTAAAGACACCTCAGTTCCCAAAGGTGGCTACAAGCCCAGGAACAGCTTTCCACCATAGGGCTGTCAAATCCCTCCTCCAGGCAGCTGTGTTCCATTTGGATGGGAACTTGCAACTGAAAGCTGTCCTGGGATCACACCACATGCTGCCCACCTTGGGCTGGGACTTCCTCTCCTCTGGGAAAACCCTCCAGTTTCACAGCAAGAACCCCGAAGGTCCTTAGACTGCTTTTTACCCAGACTCAACTAGATGACCTCTAAAGGTCCTTTCCAACCCAAACTATCCTACCCTATGATTCCATGTTTTCCACAATGCCAGCCAGCTGCAGCTCCTCACCATATCCACTCTTCCAGCAGCACTTAATTCTGGAGCAATGTGGAAGCACCCAGGAAAAACCACCTTGCACTGCCACATCCCCGAGCAGGGAGAGGGTCTCCTCATCACCTTTTCTGGACTGAGGATACCAACTCACAGCATGGCTTGGTTTTGCACTTTTTCATACCTAGGATGAAACAAAACTAACTTCATCTCAGCTGTCAGTAATGAGCAACAGCCTTGTTTGCAGCGCTATTATTAGCAAGAGCTGACGTTTTACTCTCTCACATGCTATCTGAAAATAATCACTGCTGCAAAGATAAACACAGACCCTGACAGCTACAACTCTCTCTCCCTGCCCTTCCAGGTACTCATCTCATGGCAGCATCTCTGTCTTCGCCTTCACCCTCACTTGTCTCCATCTTCTGCCAACCCATCACTCTATGGTCATCCAAAGCCCTTCCAGCTCACTCCAGGATCTGTTCTTCATGAGCATCTTGCATTTAACCACAGCTGCCCTGGGAACACCACTCTGAAGCACTGGAGGCACTTTCCAGAGGCCCTAGCTGTTCCCAGCCAAACACCAAGCACTCTCCCCTGCCTCCCTCCAGGCTGCCAAAAGCAAGCTTTCCTTTCTCCACTTCCTCAGCTTGCTGCCTCTCACCACACAATCTTGACATTAGGAACGCCCAGACAAAAGATACAATAAAGGAAGAATTTTTTTTACCCATGAGGGTGGTGAGACACTGGCACAGACTACCTAGAGAAGCTGTGGCTGCTTCACCCCTGGAAGTGTTCAAGGCCAGGCTGAATTGGGCTTTGAGCAACCTGCTCTGGTGGAAGGTGTCCCTGTCCATGGCAGAGGGGTTGGAACAAGATGGTCTTTAAAGGTCTCTTCTAACCAAAACCATTACATAAAAAACCAAAAACACCTTGTGATGCACACACCTATGAGAAAGACACAAAATATCTGTGATGTGCATGCCAAGGAACATGATTTTGGTCAGATGTGATTTCTCAGCTGATGGCTCCCAGGGCCTGAAAGCACACCAGATGGCACTGTCTTTCTGCTCCAAATTTAAGGATAGTTCCCAGCTTCTGAAGACCAAAGAGGGTTGTATTCTTCTAATCCATCCACCCATCTCTCACAGCACAGAGCTGCCCTCAGAACCACACACTGCTGCTGCCAGCACATCCCAAGGACTTCCCCTCAGCGGTGGCACCGCGCTGGCCACATATCCTGCACTCCTGCCAAGGAGGACACACCATGCAATCCTCTGGCTGTGCCTGCAAGCCTCCTCTCCCACCCTCCTCCACTGTCATGAGCTGCACAGCTCTCCCCCACGCAGCCGACGAGGATGGATGGTGGGTGAAAATAAATTCATTTATTTTTGCTGCAAATTCTTCTACACCTTTTGATGAATAAAAGGCCGGTGGGTGGATGGGTGGAAAGACTGGAGCCAAAAGCAATAGCAGAGTACTGCTGGAAAGGAGTGGGGACAGAGACATCAGCCTTCCTCACCAGCATGAGTCCCACATGACTGATTGCTGCAGGTTCCAGCAGCTTTCTTAAGCCCTCAGCATGCAGGGGCCACTACCTCAAGCCCCAGAATTGTGTTGCTCTGAAAAGGCAAAGTTGTTTTCCACATACTTTACAAATACATGGTTTTCTAGAAAATTCTAGTATTCCCACAAGAGCAAGCAAAGCTTTGCTGCCCCAAAACTTCCTGAGCTCACATTTGGGTCCTCCCTAGTGCCAGCACCTGCACGCTGAGGGCTGAGGTAGGTAAAACCTGTCCCTGTTTTCCTTAGGGCTGGGGAGAGGACAGAGCAGCTCCTGCGGCCAACACTGGCTGCTGGTGCTAATCTTGCATGGATGCATCCCTGTGGGAAGGAGTTTTCCTTGGAAGCTCAGCACAGGGCAAGTATGGAAATCTTGCCCAGAGGCACGCCAGTCTTCTCTCTTTCCTTCAGGGGTGGCACTGCTATCTATGCAGCCGAGCTCTCATTAATTCTTAGAGGTTTATGCGTGGAACATAATTTCTAGACAGACATGCAACTTCTTAAGAAAATATCCCTTCAAGCAGAGACTGTGACTTTCAGTTCTGCTTTGGCATGTCACAGCAACACAAATGTGAGCAATTCCCCTGCTGGCTTAAAGCTGTCACAGGTGATGTCCCTGGAGCATCATCCAGATGAGGGGACTGGCAGTTTCCATCACCACTGCTGGGAACCCAGCAGGACAGCACCAGCTCCTCTGCATCTTTACAGAAGAGCCAGGAAAGCACCCTCACAGGGAAAACATCCCTCTCCTACATTTTTCCCCAGGCTACTATGAAGGGGCAAAAAGGAAGAAAAAAATTCCAAACACCAAAAAACTCAAAATCATTTCTGTGCTTCCCATAGGATAGGGTCTGCAATTGCTTGTTGTCTATGCTCTTAATATAGCCACATAAAGGCTTGCCAAAAGTGACAGGCCTGCTTATCCCAGAGATCCAAATGCTCCCTGACTCCTCCCTGCGACCCCCTGACTGCAGCAGAGCCTGGTGTGACACCACCACACAAACACCAGCACAGAGGAAGGCACAATGTGCTGTCACATCATGGAGCTTCCAGTATCTGCCCTTGCACTCACTTGTTCGGCCTCCTGAACCATCTTTTGGCGTGATTTAGCACAAAGACCTGCTGCTCTGGCCAAAGCAGGGCAGGTCTGAGCAGGGCAGTACAGAGAGAATCAGGACCCAGTGCAGAGCTATTTTTACTTACTCACTAATAACCTGTTAAAAAGCCCCAAAGTTCATTGTCTGGGCTCTCCTCCTGCCAGCATTATTTACAGACATCACTTTAAGAGAGACAGGCTGTACATGGCAACAAGTGGACAGAGTCCCTAGCCCAAAGCTGGCTGTGCTGTGGCTATGTATTGCTGATGTGGCTTAAATTCCTGCTCTTTTGATCCTGTCTGGGTCTTGAAGAAGGAGAAGAGGAACTACCCAGCACTAGAGGCAACACTCCCTCCTCCTTCCCTCCATCCTTGGTGAAACACAGGGCAGAGCAGCCAAGTTACATCAGCATCAAGGGAGAAAGGAGGCTTCTTCTGGGGACAGCTTGGCTGCCAGGACGTGAATGCTGCCAGCGGGAGGAGTTTGGGGCACAGACGTGGCACCTCGGCTGCCACCCAGCCAGACACAGGCAGCCTGGGTGCAGGGACCAACCAAGGACAGGCAGCAGCTGTCCCTGTCACTGACTACAACTGCTCAGCTAGCCAGGATGGGGAGGGATTTGTGCCTGTGTTTATGAGGCATGCCATCATCCTATTATTCCTCCTTACCTCCATCTTTCCCATGTGTTGAGTTTCCTTCCTTTCCACCTTTCTAGTTTCCTTTAGCCTCAAGCAGGGCTGCATGACAGCTCCCACAAGTTCTGCTAGTAACTCTACACTTGACTTCAGTTAAAAGGCATTCCTGGAGGGGTCCTACAAAATTATTAATTATTAAAATGCATTTTAGTGCAGTTTACGGCTATGGAACCTGGGTGAGATGCAAGAGATCCTGACTCCAACACTCCTGACATCCATAAGCATCCTGCTGCACCAGACAAGGCCCAGGTGTGGGGGAACAAAATATGTCAGGGACACAGGATTTAATCATGCATGAAATGAGAAATGCTGTGGGACACCTTCCTCCCCATAAATAACCCCACATAATCTACCACTGCAGGACACTTTGCCCTGTTATAAATAATTCCTGGCTGGAAGAGCACAGGGCAGTGCATCTATATGCCGAGGGTGGGTGACATCCCTTGATTCATGGAGCATCTGGGCAGCAGACAATGAGATCATCTACAAAGCATGAAAAGAGATGGATGGTTTGGTTCTCAGCAACCAGTTCATCTACTTCTCCATCTGCCTTTTTTTTCACCCTTGCTACCTTTCACCTATGTTGTTACCAAGGACTTGCACCAGGCCCAAAGCTCAACCAAAGCCTCTGGAATTGCAAGCAGCAGGGAATCAGTGGGATGACAGTGACATCCAGCATTCAGTCTGCAGCACAGCCACAGGGCAGATCCATGGACATTTGCTACCAGAAGCACTGTGACCCCAATCCACCACAGCAGCGGCTCTCAAACCGCCCCAGGAGGCAGGAGTTCAGAGGTGGCCTCTGAGCTGATAAAGCCAAGTATGAAATGAGAGTGATGGGGTTCTGGACTGCAGGAAACTGCTGCCCCAAGCACCAGTACAAACCCTAAACCATATCTGCATTCACAGTGGTAAATGGTGTACCATACCAGTGCTGATAGACCTGGAGCAGCAGCACACGCTGCACATGTGCAGCCCCACTGCAGCTTTACCTGCACCTGGGGATGGAAAGGGAGGTGGGGATGCAATTTAAAGCAACAGTATGAAAACTTTCATCAGTGCCTGCTCCATACCTTCTGATGGAGTTCATCCTCAAAAGCACCCAGCTACTTCGAAGCAGGTATTCCATTTTGGGGTGCCAAAGCCCCCAGAAAACCCCCAAGATGATGATGGCTAGCTATAGTTTACTTTCACTCTAATATTTTGACAGGAAAAAAGGAAAACACGTTCTGCAGCAAAAGGACTTCAGGAAGGGACCAGGTTTGGTCCCAAACAGCAGCTCCTGCTGTCACTGCTGGGGACATAACCCAGCAGGAATTTCTAATCTTCTTTAGCCCCTTGCTTTAAACCTCACCCTGTTCCTCTGAAACACCTCTACAACAGCTCCTGCCCACACACCTCACTCCTGGCAAAGCTTTGCAAGGACCAGCCTGGATGTCTGGATCGCTGCAAGCTGTTAGTGGCCATGCCCCATGTCAGCACTTCACTGGTTGATTTTACAAGCAGGGTTAAGTCCCCTGGGGCCCAGAGTGTCACCACGTGTGACAGCACCCGAGGGGGTGCTCAGCAAAGCCCCAGGAAGTGCTCGGCACAGCGCAAGAGCAGGCTTTTGATGAGACAGTGAGAAATCCAGGCGATGCTGCAGATGGGATAAAGACAGCCCTTCCAGCACATTTCACAGGGTGCTATATTAAGAAGTGTAACAGCAGGACTTTAAAATCTTCTATCAGGCTCTTTTTGCTGGCCATGCTGCACCTTGAAAAGCAAAGCCTGTAATAAAGCCAATGTATAACAACTGTTCAAGAAAAAGCTGCAGAAGCAGTTGTGGGGGATTAGAAGTAGCCTGGTTATCTGGACAGATTTAGCCTGGCCCATTGCTCTGCTCTCTGCAGCTGAAAAGAAGGACATGACACAGAGAAAGGAGAGAAAACCACAGATGTAGCAACCAGGGTCTACCTGCTGCTGGGTCATCGGGGGAAAGCACAGATTGAGAAACGAGGCAGCATCTGTGGTTTTGGCATGTGAGCATTTGTTATCGATAAGCAAAGAATTAAACAGCTTAAAGGAGCGGATAAAGACTAGGGTCTGTGGTTTTGGCTGGGCATTGTCCTCGGGGCCGACTGGATGATGAGTCCTGGTGCAATGGAGCTGGCTCAGCAGAACAGTCTGGTCTGCACAAATGGACAAAACCAGAAAAAAGTATTTAAACTTTTCAGGGTAGATGCCCCTTATGCATACAAAATACACACTAAGCCCATCAGCTGCAGAGTCGGGCCTTAAGTAAGCCTGTGTTCTAGAATTTAGTTAGAAGTTTTAAGGGAAAAAAGAAATCAAGCTCTCCCGCCTGCTTTGCTAGCCAGGGTCGTGCCAGCTCCAGAAGACTGATGTGACAATTAGCTCCTTGTTAGTGAAATTAGTTTACAAGATCAAATGTGCCCCTGGTTGTGTTTTGAGCCAACTCCTTAAAAGGACATGGTTAAGGCTTGGTCTCTATCTTCTACATCAATCTTTCACTACATGGCTTTATTGCTTTCAAAAGGTACTGAATTTGCCTTGCAGCAATTTTCACTTCCAAACATCGAACAAACTGGAAAATCTACAATTATTGGATGTTCTAGAATTCATTACTTGGTGGCTGACTTTTACTTTATATGCTTTACTGTGAAAAGGGACTGAGCAATAACCATTGAATGACTTTCTTTAGCTTAGCAGTTGGCCGAGTCATAAATCAAAGAGGGAAAATGGACAGAATCAATCTGATTTTCACTGTCCATCACTACTTGTCTGGTCTAAATTTAGCCAATACTCCCTTTATTCAACAGAAGTGCCTGTATCTACATAGGCATTGCACCAAATGCTTCACAGAAAAGGGGGAAACTAAGGTTCATTTACTTAAGGTTAAATAATAAACAATTCTGAGCTCTACAAAGACTTTCAGGGGGTTTCATGCTGCTGTCAGGTTAACAACCTTTGAGATGAGTCACTCTTCAGGAGAGCCCCTCTTCTGCAAAAGACCACAGCTAAAGCCTACTGAGCTCACTGCAAACAACTGCTTTCAGTCAGGAGCAATGTAGGTGAGATGAATTGCAGCCAAGATGTAAGTTCAAACTTAGGATATGGCATAATGATGCATCAGGACAGAATAACTCATCTGTGCATGCCAACTCTTTAAATCAGAGTCAAAAACAAGGCTGAGAGGTGCCCCCCTAAAAGGTAAAAAAGGGAGCCACTAAGAATATTTGCATATTTAAAAAGGAACAGACAAAAACCAAACAAAAAACCCACACAGCAAAAGAAACCACAATAGACCAAATCAAGTAAAGTGCATATATTCAAGCAAAACACGCTGCAGATTGTTTCAGTGCTTCTGAGCATGGTGTTAGCTCCCTTATCACGTTCTTGCTGCCCTCATGAGTCTCTAAATGAGGATTTTCCTACCACAGCAGCCGAGGAGCAACAACACCTGTGGTGCAGAAACACTAACCAGGAAAGCCTCAGACCCCAGGGTAGCTCCTCCACTTTCCTTCCTGGGACAAACTGGGGACTGACAGACAGGGACTTGCACTTCACCAAACCCTGCATGGCAAAGAGAAGCTACCAGGATGCTCTCCTAAAACCAACAATAAATATGGCTCTGCTGCACTCCTTTCCATCTACACATGACTGCTTTCACAAGAATCCTACCTTGCTGCTAACACAATGAATCAAGCTTCCCTGCCTGACCTCCAGCTTTTCATAATCTGTAGGACTGAAACAGCAATCACAAGGAGCTATATTCTCTCTGAAACCACAGTGAAGAATTCATTACTCAATATTGAGGGAAACATATGGAAAAAAGAAAAGGTTCAGGGCACAGATTTGGTAAAAACTGCATGCTGAAGTCAAGTGGTGGATGGCTTGATCTCCTTAAGTCTATTGCAAGCAATAAATATTTCCTATTTCTAGCACAACACCTTGAAATGGTGCTGCACACACAACCTTCCCAGGGCACAGGCATCCAATAAGGACACCAGTTATCATCAGCTGTGCACCCTGTCACCAGCTGCTACACCAAGATGAGCCCCTAAAATCCATTACAATGGACTGGGAAGAGATCAAGGGGTGAGGAGTGAGGGTGGCTCTCTACCTCTGTCCTCCCCAGCTGCAAGGGCACTCATTTGGGCATTGCTCACTGGACCAACCCTGTCTGACCTGCATGAGTCCCTCAAACACCTGGGGCAAACCTATTCCCCTAACCTCTGGGGAAGGAGTATGTGACTAAAGAACAGGTAAACTGGGAAAGAATCAAACTGGTAAGGAGAACCAGGCTTGGGACAGCCAAACCTGGACTTTTTGCCCTGATCCCATCAAGGCAGCATGTTGTCTCTGCAGATTGTGGAAAGTGACTGAAGAAAAGAAATTTCTATCTGCAGCATGCCAAGAAACAAGGCCTTTCCCTTGGAACAGGGTTTGATGTACTTCTGACATCCAAGGACAGAGGTAGCAACAGGAATAATGCTACAGTTTGTAGCAAATCCAACTCCTGACCCATATAAATAAATGAATAAATAACCAGCAAACCTCTCTGGAATCAAACATTTTGAGTATTCTTGACGTGCTTTTAGCACCATCACACTTCTAATACTGAAGGACTTGCTAGAGCAATGAGCTCTCCCTACAACACACCCATCAGCCCATCCCATTTGGGAAGAGCAGGGAAGGAGATCCTTTCCCCACCACACCCTAAGGTGTTCCCCAGTCCTGCTGGGGCTGGATCTGACCTACTGATAGCTGCAGGCATCTCCTGGTATCTGCACCTTCCCATATCTTCAACCCAACCCTCAGCCACGTGGATGGTGACTTCAAGGACCAGGCAAAATCAGCAACAGGGGTACCACTGCTTTCTCATCCCACTGTGTTTGTAAAGCCTGGTTTTGGGAGATGCTGAGCCCTCCTGAGATGGTATCTGAGGGACCTCAGCCCTTCTGAGGCAACTGGGACAGCCAGGACTGTCAGGGACACACTACTGTAATGAATGCCCTCCTTGAAAACAAGCACAGATCTTTTTCCAGTGGGAGGAGCCCGTGCAGGCAACCTACCATCCTTCAGGTACCCCCTTCCCCACAGCCATCCCACCACAGCTCCCCCTGCAAATGAACACCTTTCTGGCCTGCAGCCCTCTTATTTCTCCAGCTTTGCTGTGAATATGTAATCCCTGGGGGGCTGCTATGTTTATCCCTAACTCAGACAAACAAAGCCCTGGGGTGAGTTGCTCCAGTGTGTCCCACCTGTGTATACCAAAGTGAAAGGGCTCTCCCACTCCCACTCTGCTGGAGCCCTACACAGCCAGGAGGGCAAACACTGCCTCAGGACTTCACCTCCTTCTGCCACAAGTCACAGAATCCTGCAAGGATTTGGGTTGGAAGGGACTTTAAAAATCATCTGGCTCCAATCCCCTGCCATAGGAAGGAATCTCTTTCAATAGAGCAGGTGCACGCCCCCTCCCAAGCAGCTGGAGCCTTCATCAGCACACATTGTTTCAACCTTTAACTCTCAACAAACCAGCAGCAATGCCTCACGGAGGCCAGAGCCCTGCCATGGTGCAGAAAAAGCACAAACCTGGATGTCTGCTCTTGTGCAAGCCAACATTTTTCTACATCCTCTCCCAGCACATCGAAGCCAAAGCTCCCTGGGTATAATTCTACTGAGCACCACTAGTCTGGATCAAACTAGCACATTTATTTAACGTGGCACTGCAAGAAAATTCCACATCCATAAATACACAAACAGCTGTCAGGCTGGGCACAGACAATGGATGTGTTGTGGATGATGCATTAACAGAAAATGAAAATTACATGTGTAAATTTCTACATCTCTAAAACTAATAAAGAAAAACAACCTTTGCCACACATTAAGACTACCATGCCAGAACAATCAGGCCAAAAAAGTCCCTAGAAAAGCCTAATCCCGATGTCCTGTGATAACCATCTATCATCTCCTTACACTCCACATTCATGTGAGCCCCAGCCTCAATACCAGTCACAAGAGCTGGGGATTTGAAAGACATCTGTGAAATGAATTACTGGAGTGAGTAGGTAACAGGCCATGCCTCGTTCCATCAGAAGATGTGTGGTAAATGAAGAGCAGGCTGCTCAGGGCTAGTGAAAGCAGACACCTCCATGCCTGAGGCACGCTCATTCACAAAGGACCTGCAGAAAGGGGATCAGCTTACAGACATGAACAGCACTACAGCAACCAGAGCCAGAAGAGATGCAAATCCACACAAGACTGGGTAGAACTCAGTGTTTTGAGCATCTGTTGGATTGTCCCATCTACAAAGACAACACTAAACCCCCGTACACAATTCCAGGACAGGGCAGAATGAATACATCCAAGCTCAGGTTCACAACTACAACTCCTTTTTCCAATGCATCAGTATTCCCTAAAACATCATAAATTCATCTTGCAGGCAGCAGATGGCAAAACCAGCAAACCCAAGGTTTACCACCACTTATGTCACAGGTCTCCTGTAGCTATCCAAAGAGCACTTGGACCTATACTGCCCCTAAGTATATGCTAAACTCCCAGCAAGGGACAAGGGATTTAAACCCATGATTAAGTTAAAGCAAATGCTCCACTGAATCTTTAAGCCAAACTGTCCCAAGAGTTCAGTCTCAGTGAATGTGGGGGGTTATGTGAAGATTTATTTTTAGAATTTCACTGAAATCCTCTTTAGCTATTTGAGTTATCTATGAAAAATGTTCCCACTTCTCAAGAATCCTTGCAGATGCTTTGATGTTTTTCAGACTACTGATGGCTGAAAAAAAAGCCCCGTAAAACCCGATCATGGCTTATTCCCAAACAAAAATCACTGTCCAAGAGGCACAGCTTGATGTTATCCTCTGAACGCTGACAGCTTCTGAAACCCCACCAGATGTAGATTTTCAGAGCCATTAAGTGAATCTAATTGACTTTACAAGCAGGAAAAACTTGAAAAGGTGTTTTACAAATACCCCTTTTAAACAGTTTGGATTTAAAAAAAAATAAAAATCTCTCATTAGCATCCCTATTGTACAGTAACTTCTTCTCTGCTTGCTTTCTCTCTTTTTCAACAAATCCCACCATTAACAATGTAATTCCACCAAGGAGGACTTTACCAGGATGCTCACTGCTGTTCAGCAGCCAGGTATCTGCTGCACTTTCATTGCTCTGCCTCTCAGTAACCATCATCTGAATTAGCATTTGGAAATGGCAGGTGCTCCAAACCAAGCTGTTTTCAAAAGCTTCTCTTTGCAGTTCTACTATTTAACATTATTTTAAACTGGAAGACTACAGATTTAGGTCTTCCCTGGATTCCCACTAGAAGTGTTACACAGTGTTTCTGATGCTGTTATCTAGATCCAGGGAGGATGAACAGATTTGGCACCTCCAAAAAAAGAACAAAAAACCCTGGTCTCAGAAAATGAAGTGGTTGGGTTTGGGTTTTTTTTTTTTTCTTGTGCACTTTGAATGCAATAACGATTTTATAAACTGTGTTAAAATGAGAAGGATTAGGTTTGTAAGAAAAGTCATAGGGGAAAAGATCAATGGATACATCTGGAAGTGATGTGGGTCAGATGGTCTAAAGAAGGTGTAAGAAATGTTGCTGGCAGTTCATTTGCCTTCAGGTAAAATGTTCTCCCCACACCAGTGATATGTGGTGTGCACTGATGCACTGTTTTCAGCTTAGCAGACACAATATCCTCATGCTGCTGACTTCTATTTATTTTCTCATCTTTTTTATTTTGAATCTTCTAACCACAAAAAAATACACTTGCACTCACCATGCTAAATATCCAGACAAACTAAAAGAGAAGAAAGTATACATGTACAATAAAATTAGGTAAAGGCACATAAATTGAAAAGTTTGATGCACATAAATTGAAAAGTTTGATGCACATAAATTGAAAAGTTTGATGGAAGGACGGGGAAAATCAGAGATACAGAGAGATCCTTGGTAGGGGAACCACCATCCATGGGAAATGCCTGAAGCAAGAAGTAGATCAGACCAAAAATCACTGGAGAATTCAACACAGGGATGGACAAGAGAGCTGAGCAGAACTCAAAGGAATGCAAGTATTGCAGATTGACCCAATACTGGAAATGTGGGATAAAAAACTACTGTGCTAAGGGATGGAAGAGGGGAAAAAAAAGAAAGGAAAAAAAAAATAGCTCAAGGAATGACTAGTTATCTGATAGCTGTTGAAGTGAATGTTGAATGCAAGGTGCAGGGAGAAGCTACCCATGGCCAGCCAGTTGGTCCAGCACCCCCCATGTCAATTGGCAGCACTAACACAAAGCCCAAGAGTTGCAACTGTAAAAAACAAACAAACTTGCACTGCTGATGCTGGTTTCCAAGTCAGGATTCAAGCACACTGGCAAGGGAGAGTGGGAGCAGCCTGTATAGCAATTACCGGTGACTGAGGGTAACTCTAGGCAAGCAGCTAACTCAAAAATGCAGATTTTTGTCAATGCAAAACAATTCACACATTTGTCCTGAATTCACCAAAGGTAAAATGAAAGGCAGAGGAAAGCCAGGCTGGCAGAAATCCTGCAGAGCTCAGCCCCCAGCATTGCTGGCCGGGACACGGGCACACAGGGGATGGATGTCCCAGCAGCCAGGACTTCAGAGATGGACCCCTCAACACCACTTCAACTTCACCTGTATTAAATACCTAAATCTGTAACTCAGACAGGGCCTGGGATGCCTGAAATGCCAGCACTGACTCAGTACAGATTTAATAGTGCCATGCAAAGCGGGACCTGGGTAACAAACAACCATATCATGGCTCTATAATGGGCAGTATTTTCCAAGTATACACTTGGGTCTGACCTGTGCTTCTTAAGGAAAGCTGTAACAGCCAACCATTCAATTTTGGGCTGAAAAAAGCATTACACCCCCCACACACACTCCCCCAAACACAGATCCTTGCTTCATCATAACAAAAAAACAGAGAGAAAGAGTAGTAAATCAGCTTAGATCAAAACTATCCTTCCTTTTACTTTCCAGTTCCTGAACTGAAAAATCATTTTTCACAAAACCTCTGGTTTTCAGTTTTGCCACTTGGATAAATCCTAGAAACAACATATGAATTTTAGGTGACATATTATTTGCTAGTTACAATTTCAAGCAGGACACGCTGTGGTGGGACTAATACCTTGTACTATTCCATTAGCATTTACACTGTTGCAAATCCCATTTAAAATAACAATATCTCACATAGCCACTTAAAAATACAACTGTAATACATGCTTCCCATTACCAGTTTTGATATGTCTCACTCCCAAAATTCCATTTTAAAGCAGAAGCCCATTTTGGCACTAAGCCCTGCGAATCACAGGAGTAGAATTATCCTGTAAGAAAGAGAATTTTTTCTTCTTGAAAGAAATGCTCTTCAAGCAGTTATAGAAGATAATGAATGACTCTGTACATGCTGTCATAAATTGTTAATTGGTTGCTGGGGTCCAACAGGTCAATAGATGACTTAAAAGAATGGCTCAAAGCCATCTGCAACAGATACCACAGCTTGTACCTGGCTCTGATCAGACCACTATGAACTAATTTTTGATGCATCCTTAATAAAGGACATGAGGCTTCTTGGCAATTCCCTGTGTCCCTCTTACCAAAACACAAAAAAATTCCCCCCAAAACAAACAAAAAACCCCCAAAACAGACACCAAAAAAAAACCCACCAAAAACCCTATTTGGTAAAAAGAATAAATTTGTCAATAGAAACTAGGTAAGACTTGCTGCTATCTTTGGATTTTCTTTAAGACTCCTTTCGTTACCCACCTGTCAGGATAACAAAACGATGCCTCAGCTTTCTACAGAATGGAAAAAAAAATAAAAGGGAAAAAGAAAATCTAAAAATACACTTTGAAGCTCCCTGTTTTGCTGATGCAGAAAGTAACAACAAAGGCTCATACATCCCTCAGCTCATCACAGAACCAGATACCAGCAAAACACTCTAGGTCTCTGTTTTTGCTGTAGCCTGGAAGGGAGAGCATCAAGTATGTGATTATTTGTAACAGATCCCCAGCACTGCATTACCAAAATAAAACCACACGCTCTGCAATACACCAGCAAACAACACTGCGAGCTCCTGGCAGCCCTGAGGGGCTCATGGCCACCCCAAAAGTCATTCCCATCCTGAGGAATTCAGTATAACCTGCCTGAATCAAGATCTAAGCCTACAAGCAATCTCAGAAATCCACTCTGAAATTTGGGGGAGATTTTGAATGGTTTGCCTTCTTGAAAAATCAGTCATTTAGACTTTTACATAAAACCAGGGTTTCTTCAATATATTTAGAGGTCTTCAAGTAGAGAGCAATCCCCAATGGTAATTTCTAGAGTATTAAGACCATTGGTGGTGCACACTGAGAGGCAACAACATGACCACACTCTTGAGTAATCCTAAGAGGCTGAATGTAATAAACCATGTGAGAATAAGATTTTTTTCAGTTCACGTTCCTACATCCAAAATTCAGTGTCAAGAGGGGCTCAAAGCTTTGTACCTTTAAAACTCCTGCCACTAGTCACATATCCAACACAGAGCCTAAATTTAGGTTATTATGAAATCTTAACCTGAAACAGACTTTTGGACAATTGTTTTAAATCTTGGCCATTCCTAAGAAACCAAGAGAAAGAAGAGCTGCCGAAAACTCTTTATAAGAGTAATAAATTTGCATTTAAACTTGTGAATAAAATTCTGGAGTCAGAGCCTGTTTTTGTTTATTCACTAAGACAGTCCTGAGAAATTGCATACACCCATGCCAGAAAACATTTAAAACTGGAGAAAACATTAAAAATATTATTCAAAGCTAGACAAAAAACCCAGAACACCTGATGTGCTTGCCTCCTTCATGTTCCTAAGTCCCAGTGTGGCTTGTTTTCTGGCTTTGAGAAGTTAACTGTGCCTAAAAAACTACTGATATTCAATTTACACAACTAGTTACCTCTTGTACTGAAGATTAATGACCAGCACTGGGATGTACTGAGGATTTGAAACATCTGCAAGTTGAGCTTACATTCAGTAGCATCATATCCAGTCATGGCTACACCTCAAACACCGCTGCATTAGGTGATGGTCATGTCCATGAGGGACTGGCTACTTTTAGAGAGAATTCTTGAACACATGGGGGAAAAAAAAAAGGTCATATTATTCCACAAAATTTACTATAAAATCTATTTTCATCTAATTTTGACACGGGACTATGCCAAACTTGTGGATCTAAAGGGAGAGCTATTTTTATGTTACAGATATGCACATGGAGTAATGGGTTTGTTGCACATGTTCCTGCTCCTGCATGTTTATTCCATTGGCTGTGGATGACACAGCCCTGAATCCACGGACTGCTCCCCACATCAGGCAACTCCAGCTTTCCTATGTTGGCCCTTTGCTGAGAGCATCGTGCTTCTACTCTCTACAACCTGAGCCCCTCAAAAAAGGAAAGAAGAAAAAAAAAAGGTTTTGCGAGGTAGAACGACCCTGCAGGTCCTCCAGTGGGTTGAGCAGAGCTGGCCCACATGGCTCAGCACTGCAAAGGACCCAAGCTGTGTCACCTCCGGATCTAGCCTAGCTCTTATCAGCAGGGCTGCAGCACTGGGCTGGGCTCTGCTGTGAGCTTGCCCCTGGGACCAGGACAGCCCTTGGTCAGCTTTGGGAATTGGGGTGAGGGAGAGGAGCTGGTGCCAGCAGCGCTTTGCCTTGCTCACTGTGCCTGTGCCTGCAGGATGGGGCTGCCCCCAGATGGAAAAGGCAAGGCTAGAGCAGAGCAAAATGAGGCAGCCATGAGTGACAAAGTGCCAGTGTCACAGGAGGTGGGTTTTGGGAGGCAACCCAACTCTTAAGACATTTTACATTATTCAAATAAAACCAAAATATTTCAGCCCATTACAAATGATGGACAAAACATCCTTAAGACTTGGAAATACAAGTTGTTTTTCATCTGGCTTCCCAAAAAGCTCTACACCGGAGATGAGAGATGCCAAACCAGGCAGTTTCATGCTGCTAAGTTGTAGAAACCCAAAAGTAACAGTAGAAATTGCTGAGCTGAAGAATCCCTGACTGTCCCACTTGCAAGAGGTTAGCTTTGGAAATACTTTGACAAAAACTTTCCACTATAAAATATATGAAAAGTCTGTAACCCTAATCTTACAGGATCTCTCTGCTGTGGAGGTCTTGTCCCTGGAAGCATCTGACAGAACTGCAGAGAGAGGCCAGCAGTTAAATGCTCACAGAACAGACCCTTCTCTGCCCAAGGAGACCTAACTTCAGTTCCCAGCAGTGATAGGAGGAGCTGGGAAACACCCAGGAGGTGATAAGGACACAGCCTCTCCCATGGATTTCCCAGCCCCGGACAAAACTCCTCACCACTCTACAAGGCAGTGTGGGAAAGGCAAGGATGAAAATCCCAATACAGGACAGGCAGCTCAGGGGTTTGGCAGATACATGAGGTCAGGGCACTGCATAAGCCAGCAAGAAATGCTGCAGATAGGGATGCTTCAGATTCCTGCTGCCTCTTGGGCACCAGGAGTGGGGCAGGGCTCTCCAAAAACACATTCTTCCACTGGGAAGCAGCAGCCCTGAGCCCCCTCTGGCATCAGGTAACTGAGCTGCTCCTTTGCAAAGCATGAGCTGCTCTATTCTTTCCAAACAATGTTATCATCCGGGAGCTTCACTCCTGCTTATCTAGCAGCTTAAGCATTATCCAGAATGTGGAAGAACGGGGCTCTGAGGCAGTTCCTCTGCCCGGGGGCTCAGTGACAAGAAACATCCCCCCCACCCCCTCTCCCTGTGTCTTGGGAAGGGTTTCGGCATGGCAGAGCAACCACAGCTCCAGGGCTGAGGATCTCCTCCCAGGGTAGACCCTATATTTTCCCTACATCCCAAAAGGCACTGGTGCTCACACCCCTGAGCCTCCCCAAGGCTCAGCACTTACGGAGCAGAGGTAGCAGGAGCCACACGATTCACAAACAGCTGTTCACCTTGCAAACATCATACCAGAGGGGAAAAAACCCACTGCCAAATGGCCCGAAATACACAAATAATTGCTTGTTACCCAAACACCTCACTGCAGGTGCGGGACACCTCAAAAGGTAGAGGCAGCAAACAGGATCTCGCCTCCTCACAACCCAGCTCTGGACCCACCTCAACTGGTGTCCTTCTGGCAGAACGACATGATCCCTCTGCCAAGAAAGGCAGGACATCCCCGCTTTGAGCTCAGCTGAGGAATGTGCCACCCAAAAGCAGCAGAAATGGAACCCTGATGAGCCATGTCCCCGCAGTCCCTCTTCCTTAGGGCCCTGCCCAGGGAGCTCGGGATATCTGTGCACCGTCACACACAAAGGGCAGCAGGACAGGAAGGCTCTGCTCTCCCTGGATGGAGGCAGGAGAGCCAAGCACCCATCAGTGAGGCAGAGGTGGCTGCCCATGCACACAGCGAGAGCCGGAGCCATGCAGCCGACAGCTGCAGTTCTCAGCGCAGTGTGGCTGATGTGACCCGACATCTCCTGCAGCAGCACTCCTGCTCCAGCTGCTGCACCACGCAGATGCCTTCACCAGCCCACCAGGAGCTGCAGCCTCAGCTCTCCAGGTTACCCATCTGTGCTGTCTGTCCATCCTCCCCTGCGGCACTGGGCACTGCGATGCAGCCACCAAGCCTGTCAGCAGTCCCCAAAACCCTGACAAGGGCCAGCTGCCACCACCAGCAGGTCTTTGCACCACCAGGTCAGGTGTGCACACCCCTCAGCAAACCCTGCCAGGACAGCCAGCAAAAACTCTTTAAAGAGTCACAGAGACACGTGGAAATTTGTCAGCCAAAGCCCCAGCTCCAGTCGCTTTGGGGAGCAGCAGTTTTGCATTGGACACAGAGAGTTTCCATAAACTCTCCAGCTGAGACCTCAACCTCACGAGAATCTCTCTAACACACCAACCGCTGCAAAAAAACATGCAACACAACCAACTGGGACAGAAGCTTGAAGAGACACTGTAAAATTGA
Organism: Parus major; assembly: GCF_001522545.3. Classification (NCBI taxonomy): domain Eukaryota; kingdom Metazoa; phylum Chordata; class Aves; order Passeriformes; family Paridae; genus Parus; species Parus major. The sequence continues at coordinate 60,709,530 of NC_031771.1, forward strand.
TTAGTCATCAAAATCATCAGACCATAAAAGAAGCTCCAGCTGTGCTCATCTTTTTTGTGTGGATAAATGCAAGAGGCAGGGCTCTATTTAAAATTAATTCATTTTTTTGGTTGGTTTTGGTTGGGGATTTTTTTTTTGTTTACTAGAGCTTGTTACTCTGGTTGACAATTAAGCCTATTATCCAATTCCTTTCTTTTTCACCATTCCAGCAGTCTTTTTTCATAGCCTTTGAAGAAGGAAAAAAAAAAGAAAGGTAAATTCCAGTAAGTACTATTTTAAAATGAAAAATGTGAGTTTACAAAGAGCTCAGAAAGGTGTTTGAACCATTCAACCTTCTGCTTTAAGACCCCAGCACACACTCAACACAAACAATTCCTTTCACATTGAAAGCATTTTCAAGTCACACCACTGTGTACAAGCTCCAAGTTAAGCACTGGCCCAAACGTTCTGCCAGATCCTTGGCATAAGTGTAGGAGGGCAAGAGAAAACAAAGATTTAAATTTTGGCTAGTGTACTTCTGCAAAATCACTGTCAGCACATATTTTTCAGTTCATACAAAACCCAGCAGAGGAAAATTCAAAGAATAACTAACTTGGAGGCAAGAGGTTCAAAAAAATTGCAGAAGAAAAACCCCAATATGGTGTAACTAAATGGAATTGTTCAACACTAATCATTAACCTTGCTCACGGTATCCCACTATAAACTGGATTTTGGCTTGGTTATAAAACTGACCCACATGTTTTATGGATGCTTTTACAATACCACCAAGTTAAAATATCTCCTCACTGTAGATGCCTGCCTTACCAGAGGCTATTTGCTGCAGATACTCTCTATAACAGCACCCCAGCCCTGGGCAGCACACAGACCTGGCTGCAAACAACAGGCTTTTGTGCCTGGGTATCTTGGATTCCTAGGGCAAAAACCTCAGCAAAGGTGCAACTAACATCTTCATTCAAGACCTTAAGACCATGTCCCAGTTCTACCCGTGCATTCATCACTCTGAGAAACAGGAATTCATAACTCCACCACAAAAATGGTCACTTCCTCTTTTTTCAACTTTGAGAAAAAAAAATATTCAAGGAGGAAAACATGGATTTTCTAAAGAGGGAGCAGGAAGTTGCCTGGTCATACTCCCAGGCCAAGCTGCAGTTACATCAGGTTGGGTTTAACTTGTCTAGTCAAGCTCTGGCCATCTCCAGCCTCTCTGGGACCCTGTCCCCACACCCCATTCCTCTTGCTGTGACCAGTTCTTAACACCTCACCGAGAAAGCTCCCACAAATAGCTCAGCTGCAGCAACACAACGAGCCCTTCTCATTCCCACTGCAGTAATTTCTGCCTGGGTGCTAATTTGTAAACTAGGCAAATAAAAGACAAACTTGGGGCTAGAATTTGTTTTATTGCCATTGTTCAGTCCCTTGGGTGGGACGGGCGATGCCAGTGCGGCACATTGCTGCCTTCCTCCGGATGTTCAGCCAGCCAGCCTTCAAAGTGCACAAAACTCTGGGATTTTCTAGGATGACTGTATTTATACTGCTATCCTATAGGGAAAAAAAATAAAAATCCCTCAACTGCATTTTTGGAGGAAATAGGAGCAAACCACTGGTTTTATGCCTTGAGCACAGCTACACCAAATAGCACCCCATGGATGGTGCTGGTTCCTACAGACACCCTTCTTCTTCCCAGACCCCAAAGCCTCTCTGGTCCCATTATCCAACACCACTACCATCAAGAACCCTTAACAAGCCCCAACAACCCTATAAATCTGCTTTTTATGGCATGGCAGAAGCCTAATTACATGATTAAGTTCTGTCAAAAATTAAAGCCCACACACTTGCTCTAAAATTGCAATTAGCTCTTCCAGGTACCAAATGAAAGCAATGCTAACATTTCAAAGACATGTTTGCAACACAGCTGAAACAGATTACATTACTGACCCAAAACAAATTGAGGGCATTACTTTGAGTCCCTTTCCTTTATTTTTTGTGTCTGCTAGTGTTATAAATACAGGCACTGCGATCCCTCTAAATTGTGACCACGCAAGTCCTCAGCATGAACAAGCTAAGCAGCTCAAACACCTATTAACTCCATATTACATGTTCTTATTCTGCTGGAATCTTCTGTTCTCTCCAGTGTAGTACTTTGCTGGGCCTCACTACAGAGGTGCAGAAATGTTCTGCCATGAACCCCTTTATTTCTGTGACATCGCCTTTAAAGAAGATTGAGCTTTTTAAATACAAGTCACACATCACTTATTTTCTACAAAACAAGCCCTGTAAATGAAACACACCCTGTGTGTAAAATGGGACAAGAGCTGTATAAGACACGCACTATGATGGGAAGAGAAAGCTAAATTAAGCTACTTAATGATTTTCATAAGAGGAGCAACATTTTAGCAAAATGTAACATTGCATATTAGAAGTGAGGGAAGGTCTGCGGCTATTGTACTTCCCAGCAGTTTTCTAGCAGTGCCCAGGGAGAGGTTTGTCACACCTGGGGAACAGGAATGATACAGCAAATGATACAGCAAAAACATGGTCACATGGAAAAACAACACAGTAGGTACCCAAGAAGAGAGCAGGTACCCCAAGAAGATGGAACTACGGTGGGATACCATCCTCACCTTGTGTTTCCTGCTCATCACCAGCACTCTGAGACCACCAAAAGCAAACCTCAAACCCCAACTGACTGCCCAGGCATCCACCTGCTCTTGTCCGAAATATGGATGTGTGCCTACAAAAAGGGAAACTGCACCTGACAGGTTCTAAATAGACTATTTTTTTTTCTTTTGATGACATAAGTTATCTTTTACAGCTTAACAAGGTAACATTATCATTAGATGTTGTATTTTTAATTATATAGGTATATGTAACAAAGGGATGAACCCATATTAGGGCAAGCTTATGTGGCAGCAGCCCTTTACATACCTGACCCATGCTTCTTCCAAAACACCTGCATTAAAGAATGCTCTTGAATGATGTGGGAAAATGGGCTCAATAGCTAAAATGGGCTCCTCTGAGCATTTGGGCTGAAAGGCCTTTCATCTCCCTCTCCTCCTGCTGTCAGAGCTAATACCAAATGCACAGAGCAAAGAAACACCGAGCTCAAGATGTAAGGGCTGGGGTGGACCCAGGCTGCAGTGAATTACCTGCACCCTCCAGCCTCAGTGTCCCCAAGCACCCTCACCCTGGTTCTCGGGGTGGCAGTGGGATCCAGCAGCGCTGGGCTCCAGGGGTGGACAGAGGCTGCCTGGGATGACTAGGCACTTGGGGGAGGGGGAGTAATGAAAAAAATAATTAAAATAACCAAAATCAGCAAAAAAACTCCCAAACCAAACCCAAACCAGAGATGGCTTTGTGCCTGGTGTGGCTAAAGAGCTGCATTCTGGCGACTTTTGAGCTTGCTCAGTGCTGCTGACAGGAGGAAAGGCGCCAGCAGCAGGGAGCAGCCATGTTCCCCAGCAGGCTGGGGGAAGGAAGGCTCCCTCGGGGAATTCGTACTCACCTGGCGGTTTCATGTAATATTGCTCAATATCGGACATGTCCGTGTGCAGCGCACAATCGAGATAGTGCAGGATAACTTTTCTACTGAAGTAGTACCTCATGCCCATCAGAAAGATGGGCAAACAGCAGGTCAGCAGGAAGGACTTGGTCACAACAAAGCACATTACTATGGAGATAAGGAAGAGAAATAAACGACACCTGTCAGAAAAGAGAATTTAGTGTTGATTTCGGAATACAAACTCGTTATAAAAATAAATCAATAAAACAAGCACAGTCAAAATATACATTTGCAGCACACACACGGTTCACGCTCTCGAGATTATCGTGCTAAGGCATGGCGTATCGCGACGAGATAACCCGGAGAAGTTTATGAGGTCCTGAAGGAGGCGGTGGGGAGGATTCCCCCACGCCACGGCAGGGCCCACCGAGCCCTTCCGGAGCGGGGCCGTGGGGACCCCGAGGGCCCCGCACACCCCAGGCCCCTCCGCTGTCCCCGGAACGCGGCCGGGTGGAGGAGCCGCGCTGCGGGCAGCGCTCCGCAGCCATGTGTTCGCCACTGCGGCAGCGCTATTTCCATCAGCACCGACTCCCAGGGCAGCCACCCTGCCCGTTCCCACCCTGGGGGGCTTTCTGCGGGTGTCTCGGAGCCGGCGGCTCTCTCCGGCACGGCCCAAAGCCACCGGCTGCGTCCCCCGGCCCCCCAGCGCCTGCCAGGGGTCCCCCTCCAGCGTGGGGTCCCGTCCTCCCCGGTGTCTGGGACATGGGGTGCGACCAGTCTGCGGCCACCGGGGGCGGGAGACCACCCCAAAGCCCTCTCGGGGCGAGGACACGCATTATTACTTTTTGGCACGGAGAGGGGACACCTTGCGAGCGCTAGTTTTGGGCATTTTACTCAGGGAGGTGAGGTGACCCTGCGGCTCCGTCCTGCTGCCGGGGGTACCCCTCCCCACGCCGGGGGGGAAATGGGGGCCGCTCACCGGCGGGCCCGGCTGTCTCCAGGCAACGCCGGCACGCCGGGCCCCCCTCGCCGGGCTGCGCGGGGGCGGCCAGTGCGCTCCGCTCCGCTCCCCTCCGCGCACTGCAATAACCACAATGACCCATCTACCCTCACCCCCGCCGCGACCTCCCCTTCGCGGCTCCCCGCCCTTAACACCGCGCAGGGTCGCGCATCCCCGGCGGCTCAAGGCTCCCCCTCCAGCCCCCGCCGCAGCGCTGCGGCTCCGCGGCCGCTCCGCACGATGCTGCGGCGCTCCCCCGGCCGCACCGCGCCCGCGGGTCCCCGGCGCCTCCCGCCTCTCCGACCATTTTGTCAAGACCCACAGCGGCGAATAAACCCGGCGCCCCCCGCCCCAAAAAGGAGCGGATACTCACCCGCCAGCAGCCCGTAGAGCAGCTGAGTGAGGGGCTGCTGCTTTAGCCCCCTGAACGCTGTGTTGGGGATTCGCTCCATGATCCCCTCGTAAAAGATGCGGCGCACCACCTCTTGTTCAGAGGGGTGGAATTCGCGGATATAGACATTGTCGCGCCTGGGGTCTTCTTTTGGTGGGGTGAGGGGAGGTGGGGGTGAGGGAGGGGAGCCCGCCAAAGAGGGCCACATCTGGGAGGAGGAAACAATGATCGTGTCTTTTTTGGATCCCGGGATTGATTCATGATCTTCCGCCACAATCTTGGTCTCACAAACCATCTTGGGAGACAGACAATGCATGCAAACCGGCCGCGGGGAGGGGGCGAGGAGAAAAACAGGAGGGGAGGTGTCAGAAAATTAACAAAAAAAAAAAAAAATTAAAAAAAAAAAAGGAAAAAGGGGAGGGGGAAGGAGCGGGGCGCGGAGCCGGCACGGAGACCCGCGGGCAGCGGGGCGCAGAGCAGCGCGGCCGGGCGGGACGGGAGGAAGGAGCCCCGCTGCATTTTGGAGAGGCATTTATAGGGCGGGGGGGCCGCGGGTCCCCGGGGTCCTAGAGCCCCCCGCATTGGCTGCGCGGGGTCGCCATGTGATCGGGGGGGCGGGACACCTCCCCCCTGCCCCCCATCCCTGCACCGCCCCTTGCAAATTACTACGGCGCGGGGTTGCGCGGAGAGCCGGGGGACGCGCATCCCTGCCCGCATACACCGGTGCACGCGGAAAGGGGTTATTCATTTATATTTTACGTATCTGTTTATCTTCTGCGAGCGCACTGTGCACTCAGCAGCTTTCTGGAGTAGTCGCTGCGGGTGCGCGGAGCCGAGGGGAGGGAAGGAGGGAGGGGTGGCCGGCGGGCTCCGCACCGCGTCCCGGTGGGCTCCGCACCGCGTCCCAGCGGGCTCCGGCGCGGCTGCTCCGCCGTGAGTCCCTCCCCGTGGCGGCGCGGAGCTCCGCGGAGCGCGCCCCGGCTCCGCCATCCCGCGCCGAACGGGCTGGGAGACGCAGCCGCGCGGCCCCCGGCTCGTCCCAAACCCAAGTAAATCCCCCTCTCCATCCCTTAGCGCCCCCGGTCAGTAACTTTTCCGTGCCCACGCCACTGCGCGGTGCAGAGAGCGCGGCCGGCCCTGCCGCCTCCGCGCCCCTCCGCGAGGCGGTAAGAAGAGGTGGAAGGGGAGGGGGGATGCGCAGGGAGGAGGACGGGCTCCTCCTCTTCGCAGGACCCGAAAAGCTTCGGCCTCTCCCGGTTGGAACCGGCCGGCATCTGCCCGAGGCATGCGCCGTGCGCGGCCGGTGCAGGGACGGGGCTGGGCGGGGAGACGGGAGGCTCAGGACTCCCCCAGTCCCGAGAGGTGCGTCCCCCGAGAGCTTCGTCTGCGCCTCCCCCTGCCCGCTGACAGCCCCCAGCAGTACAAGCTGTGCCTCTCCTCAAACTTCACCTGTGCATCCTCTGGGACTTGAAATCCTTGCGAGCCTCAGCCGTGCCTTCACCTGCAAGGCGCACCCGTACACCCCATGAAAGTTTCATCAGTAGCATCCCTGTATCCCCCTGCCAGGTGCACATGTCCCTGTGAGATGCACCCCAGCTTCATGCCTGCGTGTCCTGGGAGATGCACTCTGCCGTCAGAGAGTGCGGCTGTGGCACTGGAACTCTGCGGGATTTGCCTTCCCGGAGTTCACAGGCTACGCTTTGGTCCTCAGGAAGATGCAGTGACTGGATCTTTGCTTCAAGCTAAAGCTTGATTTCACTGTGATGATTGCATAGTGGTTTCATTGCTTCACTTTTCTATTAAAAATAGTTCAGGAGTATAAGAGAAGGAAGGGGGGAAGCTTTAGATAAGGACTTGGAAACCTTCCCACCCAGAGGAGCGGTGCCAGCACCCTACAGGCTTGCGCTGCATTGGGCGTCCCTGGTGAGAAGCTGCTCCTCGGGTGGCTGTGGGACCTGCTCGTGGCCAGGCACTGCAGCACTGCCAGGCTGCCTGAGCACCCGCAGGGTTCCCCTTTCTAACGAGCATTGCCTGCAGCTGCAGCCAGAACAACCCCCAAAGCCTCTGACTGTCTGCACTGGAGATCAAAATACGGGATTATAAAAGGCATCATGGCACAGTTACAACCGTGGATGAGTTGGCCAAAAGAGCATCTCCTGCTCAAAAGTGGAGCCTCCCGCGGGAGGGAGATCACCCTAATTGGGAAAGGCAAGGCACATTGCATCCCTGCATCCCCCCTAACATCTCATCTCATCAAGGAAGAAGCAGTTGGACTCCTACACTTGGGAGATACCTGGCAGCCCCGAGTTCACACAAAGAGTCAGTGGATGGGGGAAGAAAACTGAAAAAATCGAGGCAGTGTTTGCCTTTGAATTCTGAAAGCTTTGGGCCAAAGATAGGAGGTTGCCGTTTCAGAAATATAATTAAGATGATGCTTAGTTCCCACATGCCTGGGTTAAGCAGGCATTTATTTTCATTTCATCCTTTCTAGTCATATGCATTCCTTATTTATGAAATTACTACAGTAATAAAAACAACCCATTCCTAAAAAAAATAAAAATAAAAACAACCTACTGCAGTTATGTAATAGCCAAGGGAGCTCCCAATTCTGGGCTATGGACCTGAGTGTTTGCAGATGAGTTATCTTTAGAAAAGCACTAAATACTTGTTTACTATTTATGCTGCCACATTTGAGCATCTTATGAGCAGTAATTAACATTTCCTGTTCCCCTAAGATAAGGAGGTATCATCCTTGGCCATAGCAAGGGAACCGAGGCACAGAGGGATGCAGTGATTTGTGCACCATCATGCAGTGACTCTAAGAAGACACAAAGCATTGGACCAAATTTCCTGAGTCTTTCCTCACTGTATGAATGCCAAACTTCACCTTTACTATTGCAAAGCCAGGATTTAGCTTTGTCTGTAAATGGTGGTGAAGGGGAGGTTCTAGGGGTGCTGCACAATGGGGAGGAGGGAAGGAGGAGCTGAAAGCTCTGACTGACTGAAGCAAATGTCAGTGAAAATTAAGGGCCTCTCTGAAATCAATTGCAAAAGCCAGTCAGGTTCACAGACGGCAGATTTGGGTCCCTGGAATGAAAAGGATATTGTTAACAGCAGCTTGCTGGCAAGGCAACTGCTCTGCCAGGAGCTTTTGGTCTTTAAGAACACAGTTGTCATCCCAAGTCACTGAGGATTTTACTCTTGAGTTTACTTCTGCTCCTTCAGGACCTGAGGGTAAATCTCCCACATGCCATGACCGACCGCTGAACCTCACGGATTGAACTAATTTAATTAAGATGGACAGTTTAAAGTTTGAATGTCATGCCAGTGCTCTCAGCAGCTCTCACTGCTCAGTGTAAAACCGGAGATTGTACAGACGTTTGATCCATTGGTACGTTGGGGGGAAAAAACCTGGGATAATGAGGGCAGGCTGTGTCACTCTAGGGGCTGAGGAAATTCAAGTATTTCAGTAAGAAATATGTTTTGCCTTCAGCAGGTCTACTTTAGGCTGACTTTGCTTTGGATTAGCACATCAAACCAGTAAGCCTTGGAAATGCCATTATTTATCCTTCCCAAATCAGCAGCTCTCTTCTTGGGTCAAAGGGAGTCACTCCCTCTCAGGAGCCCTAGGAAACACCCAGAAAATGTAGAACAGAATTACCAATTCCCTTGCTGACAAGATCATGCCCTGGTCTTTGTCTGTAATTTTAGGTTTTCTGTCCAGCCCCGGGCTTTGCATGACTTGAAACATCTTCCAGCCAGATTTTACTGTAACTGTTGAAGCAGTGAGATCAGTGTGATTGCAAATCAGGGAAGCAAATCGGGAGCAGCAGTTGCTCTCCCAAAGCAACTACACCTAAGGAGTGGGGAACACCAAGGCAGGTCCCCTGCAAACCTCCATGACCCACTGCCCAGTGTCTTCTGGACAAGGAGAGGTCCTGCTGGCTCTCCTGCAAAAGCTGCCATCAGCCACAATCCTTCGCTCATCAGGGGCTGTATCTATCAACCTCAGCAATTAACTGGTTGACAGCAAAAGCTGCCCCAGGTTATATTAATGCAGTGATTCCAGAACAGCTCATCCCAGCAGGATGAGGCTGTCTCTCAGGGATGGCTCCCACCCTGTTCTTTGCAATGTCTCCATCAGTGAGCAAGGGAGAAGATATTCAGGTTTAAAGATCTTCTCAACTGCCTCCAAGTTCTCCTTCAGCCTGGACCTTGGTAATTTCAGCTGTTTTTTCCATGCTTGACCCAAGATGCCCGGAGCAAGTTAAGCACACCCAGCACCTCTGGCTGTTTGGTCGAAGCAACCTCCCACCCTCCTGCTTTGCTGGGCTGGGGAGAAAGTAAAAGCCCCTTTGTTGACTGCAGATGCGCATATGAATGTGGGGCATTTGCCTAATGAATATCTTCCCAAAGGGGGATTAATTAGCGTCCCAAGGTTTTCTCATTGCACTCCCTCTGACTGCAGCAGCTCTGCAGCACCTTCTCTTAGGGATGCTGGTTTCCTGCTGAGAGCGTGTTACTGGCCCCTTTCCCCTGCACAGACCCCGAGGGCTGAGGATTCACAAATCTCCTGCTCAGGAGCCAACACTGGCAGCAGCTCCCATGCTGTGTGAGTGTCTGGCAGTGACCACACACACATCCTGGTGTCCCCAGTCCTGCATTCACTATGACCCATCACAGCAGTGATGAAGGCTCCCTCCTTCCCTGGGTGTCTGGCTGCTGTGAATAAGTCACTATGAAACCTGACACGCCAAATTATTTCCAACTGGTAAAAATCCGTGAATTGGTAACCAGGGCCAGGGGTGGGATCTGCTGACACACTGATCTCTGCTGGTGTTGGAGCTGGCTGGCTTTTGCTTTGGGCACAGCAAGGTGGGAAAACAGGCCCCTTTGGAGTCACAGAGCCTCACAGCCCAGTGTGGATCTCAAACAGATCAAATGAATCATGTGCTAAAAGCAGTTGAGTTTATATGTAAAAGGGAGTTCAGGGTGACTAGCTCAGCTGTGTAAGTCTCCCCGGGGGATCTCTGAAGATTAATCTCTTCCTACAACTTTTTTGGGCTGAAAGAATTTTGTGGGTTGTGAATTAAATACAAATGTTTCCCAAACAGTGTGCACACCCACGGCTGGCTTTATCCTCTGTTGAATGGGGATTTTTGAACTTGCATGTACATTTAATGTACAATAACATCTATGTTGAAGAAACCCCATTCCAGATCAAAGCAACATTAATATCTGAGCTATTATATCCGAGTAGCAATTGCATAGAGATTTATCTAGAGCACCTCAGTGCAGCCATCAGGAATGCTTTCAAACAAAGAAGTGTTCAAGGCCAGAGTGAATGTGGCTCTGAGCAACCTGGTCTAGTGGAAGGTGTCTTTGTCCGTGGCAGGGGATTGGAACTGGGTCTTTAGGGTGGCTTCCAATCCAAACCATTCTGTGATTCTATAGGGGTTTTAAGCATCTTAATTTAAGGGGTAGTATTTTCTGACACTGGATATGAAGTCCTGGAGAGAAAACATGTCTTTCTTTCTTGTAATATTTTTTCTGCAAGCTTAGATTTTTTTAAAGGTTGGGTTTTCCCCCCAAATGCTACCAGAGACTTTCACTTCAATTAGCTGTAGGAGACAGAGCTGTGCAAGCAGACCAAGCTCTGTGATGTATGGGGGAGGCTGTCCAGGGGTTGTGTTGGGAGCACAAGGCCATGAGGGAGGGGACAGGACTACATGTGTCCTGAGAAAAGCTGAGGCCACAAGAGCTCTTCTGCACGTGGGAATAACACAGGAAATGCTCATTTCTTGGGGTTTTCAGTGCAGGACTTTACACCTTCTTTGTAAATTAGCAGCACTGCTTTGGAAAATTACATTCCTCCACAGTCAGTTCCTTCTCTTGCTGTAAATAACCTCCAGCCACCTGAATTTTGGCTACCTGCTTGGGTCAGCAGGTAGCACTATTACAAAATCTGCTGCATCATGAACAACTCTGTCAATGTGTATCCATCTTTGCTAAGGAAGAAGGGGAGAACATGAGGTTAATGACTGTACTTTTGACCAACAGCTATTTTGCTGGTGTTTTAAACAATGATTGTTCTAACTAACAATCACCAAAGTAAAACTGTAGCTTTATCATGGGACTTGGATGAGGAGCATCTTATGTACTCTCCACAAGGCAGGCACTGCAGCCTGACAGCAGGTAGGGGGGAAGGAGTTTGAGAAGGACCAAAGGGAGGTAAAAGGAAAACAGGAAGAAAATTGGAGCAGAGAAGGTATGAGGATATTCTGCAGCAAGGACAGGAAAATTAGATGTCAAACCAACCATGGGTAGAAAAACCTCAAAATACTACTAAATGCCCTGGTTCAAGATGAGCTCTGCAATGATAAGGCAGGAAAAGATGTGGCAAGGTTACTTGAAGTTTTTCTGGCTATATTTGAAAGTCAGTTCTGTTGAGCAAAGGAAAGTCACATTTTCAGCTCAGCCTGCAAGGCTGCCCTGTTTGCCCTGCTTGCAAGGCCAGCAAATGCCCCAACTCCTCTGACAGCTATTGTGTGTGTGTATAGCCTCGGGGGAGGCAATATAGATCATCCCCTGTATGGGTTGGGCTCATGTCAGAGCTGACTTTACACTGGTTTTTCCAGCACTTCATCTAGGCTGGGATTTTCCTTTCCTTTCATAATGCCATTCAGCAAGGAGCTAAGGCAAATTTTCAGGTATTTCCAGTTTTCCTGCTCAGTGATGCCCCCAGGCCACACTGCTGCAAGACACAGACCACAGATCCCCTACCCCTGTACATGGGCTGGGGGGACACTCACTCCAGATGCCACAGAGACCTGGGCTCCAGGAAAAGCAACACCTATCACAGTGAGAGACATCTGACTGATCCTCCCTTCTCTGTCTGGGGGACCTCAAGTTCTTAAAATCACATTTCCCACAGCTGCCTGATGCTTGGTTCTCTTCTCTACAGAGATCCAGGAGTCCAGCATTCTCCTTGGGGACAGTCTGAGCATGGGGACAAGTTTTGGGCATCATAAATTAGGATCCACAAAGAGGTTTTTGGGGAGCCCTGGGAAGACTCTGAGCTGGCCACAGACAGCAGCGCTCACATGTGTCCCCTGCAAAGGGCATTTTGGACATCTGCTCAAGGAAGGTTCCACACCAAAGTTCACTGGTGGGGTGGGAGGATAGACCTACTGTAGCAGGACACAGCCACACATCTGTTTCACAGACTGGTTTCCAGTGTTAGATGCAGACCTGCCTGGAGAACCAGGAATCCCCATTTTCCTTGTGTAGATGAAGATAGAGCAGCTTCAGCCTAGGCTCTCCTGAGAAGTCCAGTTTGGTTTTCTGCATGTGTTGCTCTGATTTTGCCTTAGTGGGGATGTTTTGATCCTTGTGTGCCCTATTTCCTTTAAAACTGAAGTCCTAAAAGCTTGTGACGTTTGAAAGCTCTGGTGGCATTTTCACAGTGGTGAGGTTGCTATGTTGATTGCACTGGGCAAATTCAAAAACCACAGTGCCTTCCCATGGCATCACAGCCCAGAGCAATGAGCACGGCCTGGCACCCTGCAGAGGCCAGGACAGGGAAGAGGCCATCCTGCCACTGTGGGTGGATAAAACTGGACTGAAACACAGCCAAAGTGAGCCAGCCTTGAGTCACCTGTGGTCCTGCATCCTCAGTGCTGGCACTGAACTGCTCCCTCTGTGTCAGACAGCTGCTGTGCCTGTCTGTTTGTCCAGCTGGGAAAGTGGGTGAGCACCTTCCTAGAATGAAACCACTGTGCAAACACACACTCATGCCATTATCCCTCATCTCACAAATGAATTTGAACTTGATTAAAAACAAAATCAGGGCAACTGATGCAGCAGGGGCCAGGGAAGCAATGATGGATACAGGCAAGAGGTGCAGGGCTGGAGCTGCAGGGGGCTGGATGACAGCAGCTGTCTTCAGAAAATAGCAACCTGTGACCCTGGACAAAAAGGAGCTTTATTGTGAGAATTCCAACATCACCCAGTCAATGATGCCAGCCAGTCAGGGGAAGGAAGGAGGTTTTCACGTCCCGAAGGTAGACGGCTTCATGCTGGTCTGGCCCGAGGATGAATTCACTCCAAACTTGGGAAAGACGCAAGTAGTTCCTTGGGAAACAGAGAGCCCGTGCAGCTTCTGCTGCAGGAGGTGCCTCCAGCGCGGAGAGGAGCCAGACGAGCTAATCTCCCCTCGTTCGAGTTTTGCTCTTGGATTTTTGCCCCACCATGGAGCCAGAGGGAGCCGGGGGGCCCAAGGCTGCCCTGGGCTGCTCGGAGGGACAGGGCTGGCCTGGGGAGCTGGGTGCGCTGTCCTGGCCGGGCTGAGGGAGGGCGAGCGGGGCTCATCCCGCACTGAGCAGCGCCGTGCGGGGAGCGGGAGAAAGAGAAGGCGCGCAGACCTCCAGTGGCCCTGCCGAGAACTACAGGGTACTGCTACTGTCACTGCCACTGTCACTGCTACTGTCACTGCCACTGCTGCTGTCACTGCCACTGTCACTGCTGCTGCTGTCACTGCCACTGCTGCTGTCACTGCCACTGTCACTGCTGCTGCTGTCACTGCTGCTGTCACTGCCACTGCCACTGCTGCTGTCACTGCTGCTGTCACTGCTGCTGCCACTGTCACTGTCACTGCTGCTGTCACTGCTGCTGCTGTCACTGCCACTGCTGCTGTCACTGCCACTGTCACTGCTACTGTCACTGCTACTGTCACTGCCACTGTCACTGCTGCTGCCACTGCTGCTGCTGTCACTGCCACTGTCACTGCTGCTGCTGTCACTGCCACTGTCACTGCTGCTGCCACTGCCACTGCTGCTGTCACTGCCACTGTCACTGCTACTGTCACTGCCACTGTCACTGCTGCTGTCACTGCCACTGCTGCTGTCACTGCCACTGTCACTGCTACTGTCACTGCCACTGTCACTGCTACTGTCACTGCCACTGCTGCTGTCACTGCCACTGTCACTGCTACTGTCACTGCCACTGTCACTGCTGCTGTCACTGCCGCTGTCACTGCCACTCTCACTGCTACTG